>NC_044067.1:9856022-9863522 GCF_902167405.1 Gadus morhua | reverse complement strand
GCGCTATGTGCTATTATTCTGGTGAGGGCCAGTCGAGGTGAGGGCTCCAATCTATGCTTTGCGTGGCGTTTGTGCGTTGTTGCGTGTTTGTGTGTGTGTCTGCATGCGTTTGTCTTTCTGTGCACGCGTGTGTGTTTGTGGTTGCTGCATGTGTGTTAAGAGGTAAAATGGGAGCGATTGATTAAGGCGAAAGTTCGATTCATAATGTTGCTTACCTTAATATAACTCTCTGTACCATCAACGTTCCACCAGGCTCCAGTCTTTAATGAGTAATTAACCTTTAGCGCACACAGGGAACATGTTTAATCATTTCTTGAGGAACGACAGCAAGTGGATAGAGAGGGGCGTAAACAGAGTGTGTTGCCACAGAAAGAACTAATTCAAGACAGGTGCATTATACTTGACTTATATGTAAGTCATGGAGGACAATTATATATACGATCAAATGACCTTTAAAAGACTTCAAATAAAGTAAGAAAGGCTGTCTTCATCACTGTATGGTTTGTAATTGTTAAAACATTTTGGACTGTGCTGTTATCTTACCTGTGTGTCACTGGGAAATGGCTGCAAAACAAGATTACCATTACGTACATTTCAGAGATGATTTCCCAATGTGTACTCAAAAATATTAGCGTTTACATATAAAGTTTGAGATTATGAAGATTATGTAAAGGTTAAGTATGTAAGCATAAGTAAGAGGTGTGGGATAATTAAAGTGATGTACAACAGAAATCCACAATTTACTACTAATGATGCTATCTTCTAAAGGGTTCTAAAGGGTTTTCTTGACATACATTAATTATAATAAAAGATGTTCCATGATTTCCATTGGAATATAACACATTTCCTTCTCTTCCTTCAAGCCAACTTAATGGGTGGAGTCTTTTTTCCGGATCTGGCGCCCTAGCTAAGTGGGTGACCAATCATGATATACTCATGTGGCCAAGCCAGTCACTACTACCATACACCAACATTGCGGTAATGGTGTAGCTGAATGAAGTTTTGAGGAAGTAAAACCTGCACAAAACAGTGAGACCCAGTTAGACCACTAGTTTATTAGCTGATTTTGAGATGATTATTAATATGCTGTCTGACAAGGTATTCGGAAGGTGTGTAGTGGATACATTCCTCTGTGATATGTTATTATCATTTTACATTTTAAGATCCTATCCTGTCGTCCATCACTTTAAAGGTTTGCTGGTGCAATGCATTATGGAAGGGTCCTATGCTGCTGATATGCTCCTGCCTAGAAAATCCACAGGAAGTAATTTGCCTGTATCTTACACCATGCTGATCTACGCCTTGTAGATACATGAGATAGTTTAGCTCTCTATATGGAGATGATGTCTATATATATAGTTGCACACCACATACCTGTGGTGTGCAAGGCTGTAAATCTGTGAGGGTGGTGCATCTAGTGCTGGTTCTGCTTCTTTTATAGTCTACATGAAGATATGTGGTTGGATGGTTCAATTGCTGTCGGTTCAGCACCACACGCAGTCTCTGAAGCATTCAGCACCACGGAAAGTACAACACGCTCAGGAGAAAAGAATCTACTCGAATAGCTAATGATGGTGTTATTTGATACAGTTCCCACCACCATTTCTGTTCCTCTGAAGGGGAATGTGCTTGTTCTGAAAGGAATTGTAGACTTCTGAAACGGCACCGAAACACTGCACTGAAGTAGCTGCCTTGGTTATATTCTCGACCAACTGTGATTTTGGTGTCTGGCTTGCGTTCCGTTGGTCTTTTCCCTCAGCCATTACCAGGGTGTGTGCACCAGTGGGAGCATGAGAAACAGAGCGGCTGAAGCCCCCCCTAAAATAAGCAGAAAATTAGATGTTTTATTGGCGTTGCATGCTCGCGTGTCCCTGAGAGGGCGTGAGGGAGAGACAGAGAGAGAGAGAGAGAGAGAGAGAGAGAGAGAGAGAGAGAGAGAGAGAGAGAGAGAGCGGGGGAGAGGGACGACTCTCCCCAACACAACTCAGGGAGCTAATCTCCTCGACGCGGCGCTAATAGCATGCCAGGAAGGTGTGAAAAAAAAAAACACAAGAAAACGACAGCAGGAAAGAAACGTCGACTGCAAAGTATGCAATTTCACCTCCCAGTGCGAACATTTTCACACTTGCAGATTTCCCTACTTCCAATTAGCGGTGAGAGAGAGAGGAGACAGGAGTTCGGAGCCCCCCCAGAACATGCCCAAATTTGATCCGAACACATGGCAGGAGACCCTGGGGCCGGCCGACGCGATTAGAGCCGGCTGGCTGAATGAGGCCGCCGGTGGGGAAGGTTGTGAAGTTCGTTAGCTGGATGAAACAACACATCCCGCCCTGTGTCCGGCGGCGCTCTCCCATCGATCTCCATGCCGGCTCACCCTGGGAATCAATCAAATAGAGCTTTCAAGCACTTTGTGCCAAAGAATGGGGGAATGATTAACTTTTATGCGGTTGACAATGGCGTCCGGGTGGCGAAATTGATTGTCGCTGTGAGTCTTTTTTTTTTTTTTTTTTCACGCCTGCTCTGTGAGGCCCACCCGATGTATTATACCGTAACGTTAAGCCGTTGGTTTCAATAAAAAGAGACGCAAGGGACAACGGATTCAATAAGCCCCCCCAGTCTTTCCTTCCTCCCTCACTCCAAATACCTAAAGGTTGATATTTGGCTCTGACGATCAATGATGTGACGCTGTAGGAATCAAACCGACTCAGCCGTTCTTTACCGAGCTACTTGTTTTAAGTGGATCAGAGTTAACAACACAGCGCCACCCGCTAACCGACTCCAACCCCGCTAACAGTATGGAGGCATCTATTTGGACCCTCTGAAACAACCTCAAACTAAACATAAAGGCAGCTTTACTTGTTTCCTTCCTTGTGGCAAATGAGCAGGCCACCCGTCGCGGGGTCCTCGTGAGAAAAGGTCAATTTGAGAGCCAGCCAGGCATCTTATTGGACTGTGGGATGGGAGCGGGGGGGAACGGTCACGGGGCAGGCACACAGTCACACCGACCCCCCCAGGCACTGCTGTCGTCATGGGAGGTGGGGGATGGGTGTGTGTGTGTGTGTGTGTGTGTGTGTGTGTGTGTGTGTGTGTGTGTGTTCGGGGGGGGGGGGGGCAACGTAACCCAGGAAGATGGACTAGCTCCTGTCCAGCACCCTGTCGACCACCGGGGCTGAAGACCTGCTCCTGACATTACCGACATTGGGCCGCTAATGGGGGCCAATGCTCCCTAATGCCCTTCAGTAATAAAGTCACGCAGAGGGCTCCCAGGAGCCTGCGGCCGCTCCTCCATCTCAATCTAAAACACTGACTGTGTGATGATGAAGCCCCGGCCCCTTTCAGGGCTGTGTGCACGCAGGGCCTCGATCACACTCACTAGCACCGCCGGCCGGGCCACTAAATCACCGGTCTCTCCGCAGTGCCCTCCCACAAGTAGGAGACTGGGAGTGGGTCCGTAATTAAGAAGAGATCCCCGCCTCTGAAGCTCAGGAGGAGCATTAAACTGTGTGTGTGTGTGTGTGTGTGTGTGTGTGTGTGTGTGTGTGTGTGTGTGTGTGTGTGTGTGTGTGTGTGTGTGTGTGTGTGTGTGTGCGTGATTATGTCTGTAGATTAAGGAAATGTCTGGAGCTCGTAGCGCTAGTAGTGATGTAGTAGTGCCATGGGAAAGCTAATGTCGCATTTTGCTATTTGACTTCATGTGTCTGTATTTGTGCATTTACATTCCATTGGGCAGGTTGGTATGTGTGTGTGTTTGTGTGTGTGTGCGTGTGTTTGTTTGTGAATGCATACAAACCTGTGTGCGTGTGCGTGTGTGTGTGTGTGTGTGTGTGTGCGTGTGTGTGTTCGTGAATGCATACAAACCTGTGTGCGTGTGCGTGTGTGTGTGTGTGTGTGGGTGTGTGTGTGCGTGTGTGTGTGTGTGTGCGTGTGTGTGTTCGTGAATGCATACAAACCTGCGTGTGTGTGTGTGTGTGCGTGTGTGTGTGTGTGTGTGTGTGTGTGTGTGTGTGTGTGTGTGTGTATGCGTGTGTGTGTGTGTGTGCGTGTGTGTGTGTGTGTGTGTGTGTGTGTGTGTGTGTGTGTGGGTGTGTGTGTGTGTGCGTGTGTGTGTTCGTGAATGCATACAAACCTGTGTGTGTGTGTGTGTGTGTGTGTGTGTGTGTGTGTGTGTGTGTGTGTGTGTGCGTGTGTGTGTGTGCGTGTGTGTGTGTGCGTGTGTGTGTGTGAGTGAGTGCATGTGCCCCCATTGCCTCCCTTGCAGCCCCCCATTAGGAGGCAGGCGGGCCGGGCTGAGCCTGCGGGTGAGGACGCCCTCACTGCGCTCAAGGTGACTCCTCCAGGTTCCTCCACTCAGGGAGCTGCCAGGGCAGCACGTGGGCCCGGGTCGCAGTGGGAGGTGGGGGCGTTGGTGCGTGGGTGGGGTGCGGGGGCGGGAGTGGGGCTGGGGGGGGGGGGGGGGGGGGGTGTCGATTGCAGATGGAACGAAAATGGAGCGATCATGCAGATCAGGCAGATCATGAGTGTGTGTGTGTGTGTGTGTGTGTGTGTGTGTGTGTGTGTGTGTGTGTGTGTGTGTGTGTGTGTGTGTTTGTGAATGTGTTTGTTTGTAAATGGAAATGCGACCCACACCCTGCGCACCGTTTTGCATCGCCAGCGCTTTTGGTGTTAATGTCCGCGTGCAAGTTCACATTTGTCTTTGGCAGAAGGAACGGGCTCAAGCAGCAGTCGCTGAGGAACATGGTGCTGGAGCCACAGCATTGTACAGTCAACTCCGTACGAGTGTGTTCTGTCAGGGCTCCAATGAAGGGTGTTGTTTGCTTTCTCGTTCCCCAAAGTAAAATCGTGTAAGACGAAATAATTTGTATTTGTTATAAGTTGTCCACTCTTACAAACAGCTGGTTTCTGTGCCTTTTTTTTTTTTGAGAATTCCCTCTCCCTCCCCACACCCCTACCTCAAACACAAACACTGACAGAACACCTAGCGCAATGAAGATACATCACATCGTAACAATGTGGTCTTTTGAGACACATTGCCATCGCCTGTTTACGTCGACTGTTTAAGTACTCAAGAGCTTTAAGGAACTGCCATCGCAAACTAGACGCCTTCATGTGTTTCCACGCTGTCACTTTTATTCATACCTTTCTTTTAGTTGTGAGATAGTTACGTCGAGGTTAGTTGGGTTGTCTCAGCCTTGGTTGAAATAAGAGTAAGTATGGTTTTTGACATGTCTAAGGCAGAGTTTGGCGTTTGGAGTTGCTATTGAGCAAAAAGGGTGATTCTGAGGCTAGTCAACAGACTCGCTGTCGTTTCGTGGCGGGGAGCCTGGGCCCTAATTCAATCAAACACGTGGGATTATTTTTTTGCTGCGGTTTACAAGAAGTACAAAATGCAGCTGTCACGGTACGACATTTTTCAAGGGAGAGAAAAACGCATAAAACAAGAAAAACACAAAAAGAAAGTGTGTTAATATCTCCATGTTTTCTCCTGTCATGGACGCTGGAGGTGAGACGGTAATGTCAGCTGACGCGTGCGTCGTTTCGCGCGGGTTCCCAGTTTTTGCTGGGCTGTGTTTTGTGACACGGTGCGTCCCTCACCTGTCCGAGCCCTGCCAGGACCCCAGCCGGACCCCAACCCCACCTCTCCCCCTCTCCCCGGCCCCTCCACACACACACACACACACACACACACACACACACACACACACACACACACACACACACACACAGACACACACACACACACACACACACACACACACACACACACACACACACACCCCTTCCCCTCCGAGCCACGGTCGTGGGGACATCTGTCTGCCCGGCCAGGCACCGGGCTGCCTGCCCATTCTCCGTCTTACCTCACTACAGCGGTCCGCCATACAGCACTGGGCTCGCCAGATGCAAGACACAGACACACACAACATGCACCTGATGGACCCCAGGCTTGATAATACGATGTTTACATTTTTAGCAATTAACCTGGGGATGGTTGATTAACACAACAAAGAAAAGATCCACCGGAAATATCTGAAAGTAAAACCTCTTTGTTTGCTACAGCGAGTCTCCTGTTACAGGATCCGGTCGATAGTGTTATATTTGACCCTTAGCGAGTGATTGGATATAGATTGCAGGGATCAACACAACGCAGAGGGAACGGGCAGACTGCCGTGAGCTTAATCAATCACGGCATCCACTAGAATCCCTTTGAAAGCTGGAAACCTAGCAACAGCGCAGGGTGGCTTTCACGCTTTAATTCTGCCTTAGAGATTTTCCCAGTTAATAGGCCCGCTCTCCAAATGTTGTTTCAGAGCGCCTGCTAGCCTAAGCTCACAACGGATGGGCTTCACATAACCCAAACACTCTCTCCTCCACCTTTTTCCCCTTTTATTTTTAGCCTCATAGAGCGGTGATGAAGCCCGAGTGGGACTTGTTTCATCCCCTATCTGTCCAACACCATTAGGAGATAAGTTTTCTAGCTGTTTTACAGCTTTCCCATAGTTTTTGGAGACACCAGACTACCCATAATGTCCTAAAAATGCAGATCCTGACATTCTGGGGCTTCTGTTGCTAAAAAAGAGCAATGTTAATAGGGCTGGCGCCTAACATTCACGCAATTATCAAGGATTGTTTGTCTGCCTCTCCCACAATAGGGAGGCTATGAACTCAAATGAGACCCAGTCTAGACAAACAAAGTCTAGCTCTCTCTACGCCTTGTTTTGCTACTAAACTGTGGAGGTAGTGGCAAAATGTTTTGAGAGAAAAAAAATCGTATTTTGTTTGAAAATTGATCCAGGGTTTAAATTGCCATGACCTTTCTTTATGGTTTCCAAAGCAGATTAAAATGACACATTTACAGGTTACACGGTTTAGTCTGATACTGACCACAGATCCAAGAATTGCTGTCCAACTGTCCCAAAACAGAAAAAGAGAGGGAAAGGGGTAAAAGGAATAATTTGTGAAGGACAGTTCTGCAGTGTGGGGTGAATCCACAGCAGGAAGCATTAAGCCCCCTCCAGCTTAGTGGCTAAAACATGTCCGCCGAACACTGTGTGTGAATGGCATTAATTCACATGCGTGGGAGCTGAGTAGCGGGAGAGATGTGTCCACCCCCCCGAACCCCTTGTCTTACCAAGAGCACTGCAAACCACACACACACACACACACACACACACACACACACACACACACACACACACACACACACACACACACACACACACGTGCACCCACATACACATGCAAGCACCCACCAAAATCCTCCTACGCACACACACACACACACACACACACACACACACACACACACACACACACACACACACACACACGTGCACCCACGTGCACCCACATACACATGCAAGCACCCACCAAAATCCTCCTACGCACACACACACACACACACATATATATTGAAACACAAACACATTCATATACAGAGAGCCAACGTAGCTTTTTTTTTCAGATGGTGCAATTACAGTGGCCTGTTTGAGGGGTTTGGTGGGT
>NC_044067.1:9843522-9851022 GCF_902167405.1 Gadus morhua | reverse complement strand
TATAGGGAAACCTAAACATCCATACCGTCCCTACGTTCACAGAGTCTGACGGTGTGCGGTGTGTGTGTGTGTAACAAGAGTGTGTGTGTCGGGGGGGGGGGGGGGGGGCTGGGAGCTACAGGAGCTAAGCCACTGGGGGAGCAGAAGAAGGGGCCCCAAACTCAGATGACATTTGGAGAAAAAAAGGAAAAATAAAATCCATACGCGTCCATGGCCTTTCAGGAGGTGGCTTCCCAGGGTGCATGTGGGGGACGGGGGGGGGGACGGGGGGGGGGACGCAATTAGTTTCTTTTGCTCGGCGAGAGGAGTGGTTCGGGCGAGCGGGGACGGGACGGGGGGTCAAAAAAAATGTCACCGCAGGCAACCATTGTTTGGGTTTCTTTTTTTTTTCTTTTTGTCTCCCTCCCAAACGCTGACCTCCGGAGACAAACGGCCCCGGCCACTTAGGTGGAGCCCCGGGCGCCTGCTGGGCCGTGCGTGAGCTGCTAGAAGCCGCTTCCCGACGGGAGGGAGACATCCGATTCCGATGCAGGGCGGCGAACCCTGCCGGGGCTAAGGGCGCCCCCGACGACGACGCTGCCATCCCCCCCAGCCCCCCCCCCCCCCCCCCCCCCCCCTCCCAGCCCCCCCCCCCCCCCCCCCCCTCCCAGCCCCCTAGCCCCTCCCATGAAGACACGGAGAGCTCAGGAGGAGCTGTAGTGGTGGCTGTGGCCGCAGGATTCAGAACCAGGCGTTTAGAAGAGAGCATGATGTGTGTTCCGTAGCAACGATTTAAGCAACGGTATGGATGTGTAAATGGTACACAAGTGGAGACGGTTGCTATGCAAACCTACAAAAAACTGTTTGATGCATGAAAACCACTGATGAGTCTTTCAGTACTTGCAGTGCAATGCTGAGTATAGGAGATGTGATGCAGGTGTATCCGACTGCACCGTATATATATATATATATATATATATATATATATATATATATATATATATATATATACACAGTACATATGTGTGTCTGTATATGATTACCTTTGTGTCTCGGGAATCCAAAGACCCTTTCTGCGGCTGCACTTTTCTATTAGAGAGACATGACCAACAGAGGCATTGGTTGTAACTGGGATTTCACTCCTGCACCATAAATCTCGGTGATGTATCGAATTCAATCTGAGTTGTTGCCCACTTGCACGTTTGCAACGTTGTTGTTGTTTTTTTTTGCTTGGCTCTTTTTCATTTTTTTAAATCACATGCTTCAACATCCAGCAAAACAGCTTTATAGATCCAGAGAGCACCGCTGTTTAATTCACAGCCACACCTGCGCAGGTATATTTCTTCCCTTAATTACCTCTTCCTTACACACCCCATGGAGTGAGAGACCACAAATGGCACAATTTATTACATCCGTATATCTCTCCCGCACAAGGGAGGCCATTTCATTTCCCCATTAACTTGCACACACACACAGTGGGAACCCAAATAAAAAGAGGAAGGTTGTGTTCTGTTGCACGCTTGAACCGAAGAAGGGAAAAAAAGGACACAGAAAAAAGAGAAAGAACTGAATGCGACATCAATACCGCGGTTTTGCCAGTTAAAGATGCAAGGGTAAAAAATTGCATGCGTGCAGAGAATGACCACTGAGGTTAGCTCCAGCATGGATGCGACAGGAAGAGGGTACTAATGAATGAGATCCGAGAGCCGCGCGTGTGTGTGCGCGTGCGTGTGTGTGTGTGCGCGCATGTGTGTGTGTGTGCCGCACACTGGGGAAGGCAATAGCCATATGCTGTCCCAACACATCTCAGCGACGGCAGGTCAGCGAAGGTCGAAGAGAAATGAGCTGGCAGGCGAACCGCGGACACACAGATCTACACTCCAGAATCATCAAAGACCCACGGGCTCCCCTGCAGACACGGTGTGTGTGTGTGTGTGTGTGTGTTGGGGGGATGGGGAGAGAGAAAGTGCCGTGTGTTTAACAACACTGAAAATAACAGAGACAATGTCCATGAGTTTGAATGGACCTGCATATGCATGTGTGTGTATGTGGTTGTTTGTGCATGTGTGTGTGAGTGCGTGTGTATGTGTGCGTAGGTATTTGTGCTTGTGGGTGTGTTTGAGCGTGGGCATGTGTGTGTGTTTGAGCGTGTTTGTTTGTAAATGTATACATGTGTTTGTGTATATGCGTGTCTGCCATGTGCGTGGATGCATGCATTAATGTCTGTAGATGCTTGTCATTGTTAATGTGTGGTTGATGGGTGCTGCAGCCAGCATACTCCGTACTACAGACTGGGAGCTGTCGGATTTAAATTTTTCATCCAATAAACTGAACCGGGTTGTTTTCCTACAAAAAGTGGACTGGAGGTGCGAGATTGGTGCAAAGCAAGAGTGAGATAAAAAATGTCGTAGGACTTGTTGGCTCAGCTTGCGCAGTACCCCCACAATGAGCTGAACAACACTCTAATCAACACCTCTTTCCAGATGCCCTTTGAAACTCGCACCACAACCACCCGATGTCTCTCGCCCATTTTCTATGTGAGCGGATGGGAAAAAAACACTTTTCTTTTAAAGAAGTCCGAATTGCAGGGTTTATTGGGCTGTTTTTTTCCCATCACTGTGTGATTCTTTGAAACCTGTGCTGGATCTCATAAAGATAACCTCCCGAAGGGCTGTAACGGAGGCGATAATCAGGGGTGAGTCGGGGGCTCGCTGTCAGTCCATTCAGGCAGAGCGCGTGGTCCTGCCGGCCGCTGACCCACAGAGTCACGGCGGGCGGTGAAGAAAGGCCATGCCGCTTTCACCCTGCTGCAGCTCGCTGCGAGAAATACACCCCACCATTAGCAACAACGCCTTCCATTTATAGCAGCCTAACAACGCCTTTGCCTGGCGGTGATTGGTCCTGAGGGCCAGGCGCTGCCCTCGCCCTCCCCACACCCGCCACCTGCCCTCCCTTCTCGCCATCGTCTCAGCCTCGGTCTTTTATTACTTTTCCCGCGGCTGGTGCCACCGTCCAGGGTAGAGGGAGCCTCTGTAAGCCGTGTGATCGCAGCCGAGGCGAGCCCTCCTACAGCAAGCCTGCGGGCAGGGGTGGACCTCAGGTGAAGGCGTCACTTCCGCACACATAAGAGGGGATTTGACCCTCCCGGGCGTTTCTCATGCGTTTGCTGCCTTCAGCCTTCCCCCCTGGGCGCCTCTCTACACCTCTACCTGCCCAGTTTGTGCCATCCGGAGTGCGGCTCTGAAGGCCGATATAGGGAAGCCGAAGTCGCATTGCAAAGTCTCGCATGGACTTTCTGTGTGGTGCAGCTTTGAAAGAGATGACCCAAAGCAACGGCCAGCATCCATCTCCGACAGGCTCTCCGACTCTGTTTCGGAGCGTAGAAGGGGTAAAAGAGGAGGGGGTGGAGGGGAGGGAGAGAGAGAGAGAGAGACAGAGAGAGAGTGAGAGAGAGAGAGAGAGAGAGAGAGAGAGAGAGAGAGAGAGAGAGAGAGAGAGAGAGAGAGAGTGAGAGAGAGAGAGAGAGAGAGAGAGACAGAGAGCAGAGGCGGCAGGTCTGAATGCGTACACTCAACACATGCTGACACAAGACTTTAGGCACGGACACGGGCCGGTCCGCGGCCAACCTGTCGTGACAACCAAACCATGGCACAGAGCGACCATGCGCTCGCTCACTGACAGCCCGAGAAGAAAGAAGCACAAGGCACCGCCAGCGCCACCGCAACCGCCACCGCCAATACCACCACCTCCACCGCCTCCACCACCGCCACCACCTCCACCCCGCCACCGCCGCCACTGCCGCCACCGCCACCGCCACCGCCGCCACCACCACCGCCACCGCCGCCACCACCACCGCCACCGCCACCACCACCTCCTCCACCGCCACCACCTCCACCGTCGCCTCCACCACCACCACCGCCACCGCCGCCACCACCACCGCCACCGCCTCCACCGTCGCCTCCACATTGGTACACACACATCCCTCGCCGAGCAAGACGAGTCTCAGAGTCTCAGACAGAGGAGCTCTTTTTGAGGAGTGTAGTGTGTGGCTAGTGGGGGGGGTGTACTTGGAGGGATGGGGGGGCGGAGGGGGTCCTTATCTGACGCCGCGCAGCAGAGAGGACATGGTTTGGCCCGCTAAAGCACTTAGCGCCATAAGCTAGCTAGCTTATGGAGGGAGAGAGAGAGAGAACAGTGATTTACACTCTGTCAGATTAGCTTAATCCCGGGGGTATTGTTGGCGCCACCTCACTCCGTCAGGGTTTATGGGATGTTTTTTGTGTGTGTGTGTTTGTTTTATGCGGGATGAGGGCGGTGGTGGTGGTGGTGGTGATGGTGGAGGTGGGAGGTGGGATGGGGGGTGGGGGGCTGTGTTTCAATCTATAATGTGATTAGCGGAGATGAATGAGGAAGCAAAGATAGGGAGGGGCAAGAAGCGCCGGGAATGACACCCAGAGAAGCAGGTGGGCGGCGGACTGGGCGAGCGGGGGGGAGAGAGAGAGAGAGAGCGAGGGGTAAGGGATGAGGTCGGTAATAGACGCCTCCGTCTGTCCGTGACATCGCCGACAACTGATGTTCTCCCTTTGAAGGTAAATAAATAATGAAACGTATATTCATATCGATTGGCTTCTCGCTGCGCCCTGGCAAAGATAGACACAACGCCAGAGGAGAGGAAAGGAAGGCAGAACAAAATAATAAAATAAAAAGCCGAGATGGAATAATGGAAAGAGAAATGTGGTGGGTGGACGATGGGCCCGGTGATTCTCTGGCACCCATCGATCGGTCGTGCACCGACGTGCGTGCGTTTGTGTGTGTGTGTGTGCGTGTGTGTGTGTGTGTGTGTGTATGCGTGTGTGTGTGTGTGTGTGTGTGTTGGGATGGGGAACTGCTTTTATTACCTGACAGAATATGATCATTTTTAGCTGTGTGCATGTGTGTGTGTGTGTGTGTGTGTGTGTGTGTGCTTGTGAGTGTGTGTGTGTGTGTGTGTGTGTGTGTGTGTGTGTGTGTGTGTGTGTGTGTGTGTGTGTGTGTGTGTGTGTGTGTGTGTGTGTGTGAGTGTGTGTGTGTGAGTGTGTGTGTGTCATTAGGGGGCTCATTCTATTCTGCGGGCCGCCCACTCGCTGACGGGTAGCACAGCCCAGAGCTTTCATCCCCATGGGAGATGAGAATAGAGGAGGAGAGGAGGAGGAGGAGGAGGAGGAGGAGGAGGAGGAGGAGGAGGAGGAGAAGAGGTAGGTAGTGGGAGGATGGAGAGAGATAGAGACCAACAGAGAAACCTGGAAACCTGTTGGAGAAGCGGAAGCGCAGGGCTTTTTAAAGCATGCATGTGTACATGTGTGTGTGTGTGTGTGTGTGTGAGTGAGTGTGAGTGCGTGTGTGTGTGTATGCATATGTGTGCATGTGTGCATATTTGAGTTTGAGTCTGTGTGTATGTGAGTGTGTGTGTGTGTGTGTGTGCATATGTGTGTATGTGCGTATATTTGAGTTTGAGTGTAGTTTTGTGTGTCTGTATGTGTGCATTTGCGTGCCTGTGCATGTGTATGCGTGTGTGTTTATTTATTTGTTTATTTAGCAGGGACAATGCACATCTTATTAGCAGTACCAGAGTTAGCTATAAGCTCATTTTCATCTGTAGTCCCTGGGCAGGAAACAGAGGACAACATCTCTGTCAAAAGGGAAACCTAACACTGAAGTATAAAAACAATAACACACAATTTTACAACAGTAAAACACAACAACTCAATATGAACAAAAAAATCACAACATTAGGACACCACAACAACAACAGCAACAACAGCACAACAAGAAAACAGGACATCACAACATTAAGACAGCAGTCTATGCATGATGGGTACATGCTTGGGTCAATTTCAGCCATGTTTTCATCTTACATTTAAAACCAGCAAAGGTGTTCCACTCTCTAATCACGCTTGGTACTGAGTTCCAAGACTTTGTGGCTCTAACTGAAAAAACGGACATGCCAAACTCAGTGGATCTGTGCTGTACTACACATTCCCCTCTGTTGGACGTTCTAGTTCTCCTTCCATTGTCTGAGCGCAGTGACACAAACTCATTCAACGGAGGCGCAGCCAAATTGTGCATAATTTTATAAAACTAAACATACATCAGCAAGAAACACAAAACTTTCAAAGGTCATAAGATTATGTCTTTGAATTATGTTACAGTGGTGATATCTTGATGGCTATTTGTCCAGTACTTTGAGTGTTTGTTTGAAAAGTGTTTGCAGTGGAGCAAGTGTTGTTTTTCCAGTTTGTGACCAGCTTGCAATACAGCTTGCAATACATGATCTTTCACCCAATACATGGGTGAAAGATCATGTGCATGTAAAGGTTTGCTGCATCTAGAGGGAGTTGGTTCCTGATTCCTTAAATTGAATTTGACTCTATTACACACCTGCTTCACATGTTTCTTAAATGAGAGCTGTGAGTCAACAGTTATTCCTAAATAATTAAAATGTGAAACAGTCTGGATCCTTTCTCCATTAACAATAATATCAGGCTGATTTCCATTTTTCCTATCATAAAAGTACATGCATGCTGTTTTACTGATGTTAAGTGTCAGGCAGGACTTTGAGAGCCAATCAGAAATGTTGGTTCTTCATTCATTGCTTCTGTTAATTTGGCGGCCACCTCACATCTGTTCTTTCCATGTGCGAGGATGACCGTGTCACCTACATACATTTGTATGTCCACTTCTGGACATACAAGTGGCAGATCATTTACATATAAGCTAAACAACAAAGGTCCTAAAATTGAGCCCTGCGGGACACCAACAGAGCAGCCAATGAAAGATGAAGTCCTATCACCAACTCTTGTGCATTGTTTTCTTCCAGTGAGGTAGGACTTCATCCATTTCATGTTTCCACAGACAAATTAAAATTGGACACTTTTGAGAGCAGAACACTATGATTAACAGTATCAAATGCTTTGCTCAGGTCCAAAAATACCGCACCTACAGCACTCCCACTGTCAATATTTGTTTTGATTTTTTCAAAGAGGTAGCAGGTTGCCATCTCAGTTGAATGATTTTTCCTGAACCCGAATTGCATGGTATGAAGTGAGTCTTGTCCTGAGTTTAAAAAGTCAGTTAGTTGTTCAGCTACCACTTTTTCAGCAATCTTTGATACAACAGGCAAGATACTGATGGGTCTATAATTTTTCACTTCAGTTGGTTCACCTGCTTTAAAAATTGGAACTACAAATGCAGACTTCCATGCATTTGGGAAGGTTGACTGTTTAAATGACATATTAACCAAACGTCCAATTGGAGTGAAAAGGATTGATTATTGCTTTTAATAAAAGTTGAGTCCCACTCAAACACATATTTTGAGGACTTTAAAGTGCTTAGGATTTTTAAAATCTTTCCTTGAGGAACTTCAGTTATGTCAAAAACCGGTTTGGTGTGATTTGGTGCTGAGATTTGTTTAAATCTTGCACCAAAAGTGTGTGACAAATTCTGTACTGAGTCAATAAAATATTTATTAAACGTGAGGGCAAT
>NC_044067.1:9686022-9838522 GCF_902167405.1 Gadus morhua | reverse complement strand
GCATCAGAGAGAAACTTCAAGTGAGTGTGTTGGAGTGTTTGCATGGAAGTATCTGTGTTAGAATGTGTGTGTGTATATCTGTGTGTATGTCTTAGCGGTGTGTGCCTCATAGTGTGTGTGTGTGTGTGCATAGAGAGTGTGGACAGACTGCATAAATGTAGAAAAACAGAAATAAAAACATTTTACATTCAGCCGGTGTAGCGTGGCCCCTCGGTCTTACATGATCACATTACGCAACTTGATTTGGAATCACTTTGGAGGCAGACGGCGTCCAAACGTTTATTATACATTACGATTCTGGAAACTTTGAACATCGGTGCCAAATTGCTCCAGCCTGCTTCTGTTCTGCTGCCGAGACCCGACCATAGCGGCGACAAGCGAAGCCGGGGTTAAAACAGGGAGTACGCGCCATCCGTCGCGCTTCCTGTGTCTGCACACTGCCAACGTCCCCTGACCCTCCAACCCCCCCCCCCCCCCCCCCCCCCCCCCCATCCCCATCTTCTCCTCCTCCCTCCTCCCCAGAAGACAAAGCGGACGAGCTGGAAAAAAATTGAAATGGGCTAGGGGAGTGGAGTATGTAGACAGCATTAACACAGGCCTTGTTCCATGAACACCTCCCGCTTTCTCTCTCTCTCTCTGTCTCCCTTTCTCCCTCTCTCTCTGTCTCCCTCTGTCCCTGTCTCTGTCTCTCTCTCTCTCTCTCTCTCTCTCTCTCTGTCTCTCTGTCTCTCTGTCTCTCTCTCTCTCTCTCTCTCTCTCTCTCTCTCTCTCTCTCTCTCTCTCTCTCTCTCTCTCTCTCTCTCTCTCTCTGTCTCTCTCTCTCTCTCTCTCCCCTGTGATCTAGGGCTTTGTGCATGGAGAAGATAAACGGTTTGGAGCTGCGTGGGTTGTACTCCCTCCGGAAACCCCAAACAATGCCAAGATGCCGACAGTGTGTGTGTGTGTGTGTGTGTGTGTGTGTGTGTGTGTGTGTGTGTGTGTGTGTGTGTGTGTGGGGGGGGCTCTGGGGTAAGGTTTGTGGTGCTGAGAGGTGGGAGGAGGAGAAAGACAGCGAGAGCGAGGGTGGTTGTGGTGGTGGTGGTCAGGGGGGGGTGGTGGTGGTAGTGATGGTGTTGGTGGTGTTGGTGGTGTTGGCGGTGGTGGTGTTGGTGGTAGGCGGTGTTCAGGAGATGCGCAGATGCCTGTGGACCTCAGAGACCTTTCAGAGGAAATGGAATGGAGGTGCCCCCCCGGGTGGGGCTGGCATCGACCAGAGCGACCCATCCCCCTCGATACAGTTTGCCATTTTCCCACCCCGGCCCGCTGAGACCCCCCCCAACCCCCCCCCCCCCCCCCCCCCTCCCACCCCGTCTCCCCTTCCAATCAATGGCTGCCGTTTTGGCTGGCAGATCTCCACTGGCTCGCGGAGAACACGGCCGAGGTAATAAATGCTATCAGCCCCAAACATGATTAGCCTGAAATGGTGACGGCTCTGCCCCAGTGGACCGCTTTACACAATCGCCGCTCGGCTCCGCCTGTGAGTGTGTGTTTGTGTGTGTGTGTGCGTGTGAGTTGTGTGGGCTTGCACCAACATGCGTGCGTTTTGGCGGGGGTCTTTTTTTTTTTTTTCGTTTTTCCTTTTCTTTTAACGGAGGGGGAAGGATGTCATTCGTCCTCGGAGCGACTTTAAGGGGCTCTGGCGACTCCCCGGTGTGCCTCTTGCCAAGATCAACGTTATTGCAGACCTGAAATCAGGAATTGATTTCTGAGGCCGCAGGCCCAAATCCACCCCTCCCACCGGAGCCCCGCAGCCTCTGGTGGTGTCTGCAATTTCAAATATCAAGGTTTACCCGGTAACCCAGCTCCACTGAGCAGCGCCAATACCCAGCCCCCCCACCCCCCCCGCGCTCGCTATCTCTCTCTCTGCTCCCACCGACGTACTTTTGCCTCATTAATATACATCTATGTACTTTTTCCTCACCATCTGTCTGACACTGAAAGTGTGTCAACACATAGGCTTATACGAAAAATAAATGTGTGCATGCGTAAACCGTTCGCTTTTTTTTGTTTTTTTATACACATTCCGCATAGAGTAAGATTATGATAATTGGTGTAGCTACGAAGCATACATACACTCCACACTCAGATCAACATTATTTTAATCCCCCCGCAATCTATTCCACTCATCGAATCGCGTACGAAACAAGAACACAAAAAGAGGTTTGAATTGGGGACACAGAGAGAGTGAGGTACTGAACAGAGGACAGAGGGCAAAAGAGAGATGAAGGGCAAAGTGAAAGTGAGAAATGTAAGTCAAGAACAGTCAAGATATTATTAGACTATCGCGAGCGGTAGAGCCGCACATTGACTCTCTAGGCAGTTCTGCACATTATAGGCTATAGTTCCACTACTGTCCTCAATTTGCTGTTTGTGTGTCTGGGGATGAGCTCCACTGTGTGGTATAATGGCCACATCTTTGGTTCAGTTTCCCCCCTAACATTTTTTGAAGGAGTGGCACTTTTGCAAATTACCAAGAGAACAAAAAAGTATATTGTTCTGAAAACAACACAAAAGCTATTATTCAGTCTTTATCTTTATCGAGCAGAGAGAAATGTTGAGTCTCCCAGTGTGCAAGCGTGTTTTCTTCTAAAATGTAGGAGTCAAGTTCGAATTTGACCCGGACAAATTTAAATGTTAAATGTTTCAAAAGTTTCGCTAGTTATGTATTTGTGGATTTTGCAGGAATGTCACTTCACCGTACTTTGCTGTGCACGTTCAAAAGAGACACCTCTTGTAAGTGGTTCTGGTTCATCAGGCATGAATATTAAAACATTTCAATGAATGGACATTAAAACATTGATAATGAATTCCCCTTACATCTCGTAGGGCAGGCGCTTAAAACCACCAGGACAACTGGTATTGAGATTCTTTGTTTTATTCAAAAGCATCATTTCCATTTCATTGAATCGATCTGACACAATGACATTCCTCAAGTGCAATGCATAAGCAATACATACACATATACTCCTTGGTTATACGATGGGATATCACATCACAAGGATGCAATGATATATCGTTTCAAATAAAACACTGTATAACAAGAGAACGGTTGATCCTCCGATTGGCACATGCTGATGCATTTCTTATCGTATGGCTGGGGGTGTTATTGGAGCAGAAAGAGAGCGAAAGCCTTCCGACGGTGCAGAAGACACCATCCACCACCCACACCGTTTTATCTCCCTCGATTCAGGAAACACACTTAATCCTGTTCAGCATCATAACCACACACACACACACATACACACACACACACACACACATACACACGCACACACACACACACACACACGCGCACACACACACACACATGCACACGCACACACACACACACACACACACACGTCAAAATATCGTCAAACACACAAACCGATTCACATATGCATACGTTTGTGCACACATATGCTAATCTCGCGCCTCTCCTCTTCTGATGTGACCAACGACAAGACAAGCGCAGCCGAGCAAGGCATTCAGACAATGCTAACGAGAGCGCTTCCCGCCCCTGTTAGAAGCTAGCTCTTGATCTAAGGAATGCTGGCGAGCCACCAGTAGCGCCACCACAAGCCAAACACAACCACACAGCAGCAGACAGACAGGGAGAGCATCCATCGCTATTATTAACACGGTTGCTAAGCAGACATTTGCTCTCAATGTCTTTCGATGGAGCGAGCGGCTTCACTTCCTGTGGCGACGCCTCTATAGCGACTGCTGGTCTTCAAGACATAGTCGCCTAGAGAAGACACACACTGTGGCTCCAGACCATTACCTACGCTGAAAGAACATCCAGGCAGTAATAGCCACTCATTAGTTGTATAAAAGTAATCAGACGCTGAATACATTCACACAACTATATAATAGCACTCTCAATGTACTTAGCCACTATAATGAGGATTCTTGCTATATATATTATCAGCCTTATACTAATACTATTTATGATACCCAATATCACCCATATGGTTGACTGGACATGGAGGAGGACATCTGTCGGGGCAGGTGTAAATAAATCCCATTCCTTGTACGCCACATATTCAAGTCTGAACAGCCAGAACTCTGGGCACAGGAGTTGAGTCAGGCGAGATTTCTGGCAGATTTATCTGGCTTTGGTGGAGGATAGAGATGGAACGGGGAGGAAGGCGAGGAAGGAATAAGAGAGGAGAAGAGAGAGGGAAGGGAGGGGTAACAGTTAGAAGTGCCACAGCTATTTTAAGTGGTGTGAAACTTTGTGAAAAATAGCAGATGCAATGCCTCCTCGCTGCATATTCAAGCACACTTCTCCATACATTTTTTTTTCCCCCGTAGAAAAGTTCTGACATCTACTTGACTGTTTGAATTTGTCTCTCTCTCTCTCTCCTTTCTTTTTTTAACAGGAAAGGGGAAGCAGTCACTTTGTACACGCCACAAAACTTGGGGGCAATTCTTTTTCCCCCGCTGATGTATTTATCAGTGATGCACGTCTCTGAACTTGACAGAGTGTTAGGCCTACTTGAACGCGCACTATCGCGGGCAGACAGCAAGCGGATGTCGCACATCAGAAACGTTCATTTGATGGGCTCACACAACGAGAGGCTCCACTCTGTACGTCGACATACCACCAATGGACAAAACAACGTATGGCAGGCAGTCGCACACAGACAGACGCACGCACACGCACACACACACAGATTAATACATACACAAGCACACACAAACACACACACACTTATACATACATACGCACGCACACAGACACACAAACACGCACGTACAAACATTCCGCGATGTATGCCTTTACACTGGCAAAGAGACCCTAGGGCACGTTGGGGACCAATAGGTGGCGGCACGTTGCCATGGAAACAGAGACGACCGATAAGCCGTGCCCGGGTGCGTTAAAGCGCTTTCCCAACCACATTTCTGTTTATGGAAACGCCACAGGATCAGCCAGCAGTCAGTGATCAACTAGCGAACAGCTCCTCCTGCTGAACAGAGCTCATTGTGTGAGAGGAGATGATATCTCAAGCTGTCTCGCGTGTCCACACTTTTAGAAGAGCAGGAATAAAGTCCAATTTAGACCAGCTCTCTCGTCACTCTGACACGTGTCTCTCGACACGATACATCCTGGTCCACTTGCGTCTATGTGCTTAGGGTTTTTGCCATTTCTATATTAACGAGGCAAAGCATGACAAGTTATTGTCAATTATGCAAATGTTAAAAATAGGCAGGTGGAAAAAAAGTCTGTCATAATGACTTTTCGGTCAAATCAGTGTAAACCTTGCAATCAGTCAAATATCAAAGATGAGGCTGGATTACAAAGAGAGGGTTGCAATTAAATCGCTAACCTTGAAGATTACTGATTCGTTCTGTTTGGCGACATAAAGTGTTTGCAGGTGTGTTTTTGGATCTAAAACGGTGTCGATCATGAGACGTCAAGAGGGGGAAGTTGCATTACCGGCGACGCTAGCAGGCCGGAAAAAAGATTTTCCGGCCATGGCTCAATCAGCATTTTGTTACCTCATTTGGTGATTGTAACTTAACGGGTATCTATTTACCTGAAAATCGCATCGGTTATTTTTCAATCAAAATGTTTTACGAAAGGTTGCAATTCATTTAGAACAAATATCATAAAAAAACGTTACATCTCAGTTATTGTTTTTTTCATAGATAGAGAACACACTTAAGATTATTAATGCAATCAATTAACCTCTTAATCAAAATTAATAATTGCAATCAGAATATCGGTGAAAAGTATTGCAATGCTAATCTTTTTCATAATCGTTTAACCCTAAACAGAGCAGAGTCTGTTCATAAGCACAAGCTGGGCGGTATTTTCAATCCGCAGCAAGGATTTCATTGGAGTGACACTGAAATGTGGCCACCGCAGACATAACTGTGATTATGTGAAGAGGCCAGCAAAATATCTACATTTACACTTTGGTATGTGTCATAGGGGCGAGGTAACAAGAATTTAAATGTTAACTTATTCTATGTAAACGTGTCTACATATTCTGTCTGTCAAAAAATTAAGTCATTCAAGTCATGTTTCTATAATGAAATAGACTCAGAGATGAAATTCGTTCAATATTAAAACATTTTTCACATTTTGTGAGAATAAAATGCGAGTCTCAAGTGGCTTTACCCTTTGATAAAAGGCACAGAATGATGAGCAGGAATGGAAAAGTGACAAGTACCCATTCAGTCCTGCACTTGATGATTGTAGAGTCCTTTGGTGTGATTACTAATTATTAAACCTGCACTATGTCACTTTTTCACACCAGCCAACACTTTTGTTCAAAATGATTTGAAATGACGGTATAATATTAATAAAAATCCCATCCACTGCTCCCCCTTGGTTATTAAAATGGTACCAGTTGATCACATTACTTTTGGCCATTATTCCAGAGGCGGATAGATTAAATGGATTTAAATGTATTCTTTAAATGTTCATCATTCAAATACTTTTTATCGTCCAAAGTGGCTACAGTGAAGAGGTTCTAAAATATAGAGATGAGATTGCATTGTTTTCATTGTCAAATCCCCCCCCCCCAAAAGACTTCAAGCTGACGGTATCACGGTAACCTATAAGCAGCAGTCAGGCGTTTGATTTGAATGTGTTTATTGTTATCCATGTTACAGTACTAAAGTAAAGGACATAGAAATACATTTATCATGTACATATCAGTTCCATATCCCCAGATCACATCCACTCCCCTAGTCAACTAATGACAATAGAAATGCTTTAACTAGGCAATAGTTTTTAATTTGAAACATAATTTTTAGCAGAAAGAGCACAATGAAAATCGACAATCAAAACTGGTTCCTTCTGCTTTGAGTGAAGCTACATTGTTATTCTATTACATTTATACATTGTGTGTACAATATATGATATGTGTAATTGCACTTTTGACCAGGGGTTTCTACAAGGTAGGGGACACTGAGGAATTACATTTACACCTAAGTAAATGTAAACAAGCATTGTTTACATTTGTCCACAATGCATTTTTATTTGTTTAGCTAAACCACAAATGCACAAGGAATACAGATGAGTATGTATGCTGATGCGAGACAAATAGCACTAACATATGAGAAGATAAATGGTGTCTCCCCAAATTGTCAACTTGCCAGGTTGAACGCTTACCCTGACGAAACGAGTTGTTGAGGAGAAGGTCATGATAAACACAAGATACCATTGTAAACATAAATAGCGCCATTATTTTGTCAGGTATGGTTAGGTTGGTTCGCCAAAGACAAGTGATTGTTCTCTATTTAGAAAACACCTTAGGCGGGTGAGAGAATACAAGACAAGTCTTTAGTTAAAGAACTACAGAGTGGTTGTTACCTTTTGTCAACCTCTGGATGAAAACGGACAGTAAAGTCCGTCTAACAAATAGTGGTATGGTAGCGCACACCGCGGTCAACAAAGACATTCCTGTCCTGTTTTTCTTCCACAGTAAACCAACCAAACACCAACCTCACATTGTCTGGTCAATACTTTAAATCACAATGCGACACAGAGACGGTTTATTTGCCTCCCCTCTAAACAGAGGGGAGGGAATAAATACATTGACAAACACCTGTGGTGACCCACAATGATCGCAGTGTGCCATTACGCAATGACAACAATAATAACAATCAGAACAACAAAGCGCGCTGCTTCCCGATATTCTTTATGGATGGACTGGTCAAGCAACCGCCTCGACCGCAACACAAAAACAGTGGCGTTTTGCTTGGAGTCGATATGACGATATAACCCTTAATAAAAAAAGAAAAGAAAAAAAGAACGCATGCACTTCATCCATGGGGGAGGGGGGCTCTCAGAAGAAGGAGGTGTCGGAGGAGAGGGCCCCGGCCAGTCTGAAGTCCTCCCTCAAGAGCACACAGAACAGACGCTGGGGCAGGGCCTTGGAGTACGGCGCCGGCCGCGGGACGCACGTCCGCAGAAGGATCTCGCGCCCCGCGGGGGGCGGGAAGTCGGGCACGTTGAGGCCGCCGCCCATCGGCTTCCTGTCATCGGCCCCGCCCCCTGGACGGACCAGGTCGTCGTCCATGGGTGCCAGTAGGGCTGCCTGGGTTGGGGGGGGGGGGGGGCAGAGACATTTTAAACTAATTTTATGGGCCATGCACAGATGCATAAAACCAAGAGATTTGCCAACGCCGAGGTCTACGGGTGTTCGTTAAAGCCTCCTGAATCGTTGGTACGCTGCACACATAAAGCAAAGGGGTCCACCGGGTCCGTCTGTTGTAAATGGCCAAAGCAAACCCAGGCAATAAAACATAATCCTTCATTGATTTCATCGATCGTGTTCATAAAGAGGAGGGGGAAATGAAGGTAAAAGACGGATTTGCCAGGTTTAAGACTAATGAGACATGGACTGCACGGAAAGGTTGACAATTCGATACGGGGAGACGTGCTGGCACACCATGCGTACGCCACTAGCCTGAGTCATACCAGACAGCTGGGGTACAGAGCGGTGACATTCGTACCTACAACAGAGTGAGGCATGGTTAAAACATACTTTTTTTTAAGGGTGGATAACATGGCACCAGTTAAACGGGAGCTGACTCAGGTTTGTACCTGCAGTGTTATTTATTACAAATGAATAACAAAAGATAAATCTTTGAAACAAAGCTTGAATCTATGATGGGGCCAGGATTGGTGTTATGGCGGGGGTTTTGATACAAAACCCAATGTAGTGAAAGATGTTGTGCCAGCAGGTATTCTCTGGATCAATGGAAATACAACTGCACCGAGATAAACATGGAAAAAGGAGCCCTAGCTTAGGGACAAAATAGCCCTGCCAGTGTAAATGATGGTCCTCCACTCACAACCCAAAACCTCCCTCCGGTTCCACATCCCTTCACCACTGTGAAGACCTACACACCGGAATCCCCAAGGATTGTTATCCGATTGCTTCAATAATGGCTGAACTGGTTAGCCATTTGGGACAGTGGTTAAAGCAGTTATTAAAGGTTCAGGAAGGAGAACTAGCACTACTGTACTACAAACCTATTGCTACAAAGCTAATGCTACAAGACTAGTGATCGGTGGTAAGGACAACAAATATACTAGCGTTTGCTATGAAGGATGGAACGTCCCGCTAAAGCTAGGCTACGGTGAAGCTCTGTCATACAAACCTCCATGTCACCCAGAAAGCCCTGATCCCCCACGCACCAAGGGTCCAACGAGAGAAAACGAGAGCAACAAAGAGCAGAGGGGTTAGCTTGAGAGGGATCAACCATTCTGGAGAAGGACAATCCTTCCTGGGACAGGGTAAAATGGTGCTTTGGGTGTAGCTGATGGTGGGTGGAGGTCAGCTCGGTGAATGGTTGGTCAAATTAAGGAAGGCGCAAGGGAACACCGCTGGTTTCCATTGTGCTCTCAGAGTCCAGCTCGTCTGAAAGGGACTATTCCTTGCACCATACAATGACACAGAGGGTGGCCAACAGGGACTGCGGCAGTCTCTAGCAATTTGCTCACAGGGATTCGGCTTGTGGAGTTGCCCATATGGACATGTCCGTGAACAGATTGGCAGCCGGTATACTTTCTGCAAACACTCATGCCTGAACTGGTTCGCTATTTCCTATATTTGGTAGGGATTGAGAACATGGATATGTTAACATGATGTCGTGCCAAAAAGGCTTCCTAATACTCATTTCAATGAAACTGGGTCACCCGGGGAGAAGGCCCTAGCTGCATTATGCTGGGCGTTCTCTAATCCTAGGATCCCACCGCTCTGTGACTCGAGATCCTATCATCATCACTAATTTACAATGGATGTCCCATTAGAAACAGGCTGAATGTTAAAGGATCTTTAAGTAACCGATAGGCCGAAACCATGTTGGTTTCTAGGATTTATATTATTTTCAGGTAGCAGCACCATCCTTCCAAACACTACAGCTCTGCTCCAACTTAGGTCAATGCCGGGCTACAGAAAGCTGCACTCAATAAGACCGGCATCTCAGGGTTTGTGTTTGATGCAGAGCACTTTGGCTCCAGCCTTGCATATTCTTGGAGTGGAGGATCGGCCTCACAGATTTAAAAATGAATACAATATATGTACCACACATTAATCTGGTGTTGAACTTTGATACGAATAATTTTGTACTAAAGCTGTGTTTGCGAAATTGAAACATGCTTGTTATTGTTTATCGTAATGTTATGTAAGACGCAATGAGCCAGTGTGGACTTTTGCGCTGTGCCAATCATCTACACTAGATATTAGTGCCAATTATAGTATCTAGTCTTTGGTTGAGACTTCTGACCTGACTACAAACCTCAAGTCACAATCATTATGCAGACATTCTCTGTTGGCTTCGTACCCAAAGCAGCTCCGGAGCCCTTCCTTTCTGCGGCAGACTGCTGCTCGTATTTGAAGTACACTACAAGCTTCGCACTTGAGTCTGTGTGCGCGCATAATCCATTGGGAGGGGTTTCAGTTCCTAAGAGTGAGTGTATTAGTACAGAAATGGCCAGTGTATTTTCCCAGAGGAGGGGGCGGGAGGGAGTTGGTCTAGTTGCTAATGGTTACCTCATCACTGGTGAAGTCAGTCAGCTTGACATGGGTGATAGGCAAGCAGCATTAGGAGAGAAAAAACGACACAAACACAAAACACATGTAACACAATGGAGGTAGACCAACCCCAGGAACCAACCGCACACAAAAACATCTCCACCACAGTAAGAAAATAGAAATAGTGACAGTAGGAAAAGGGAAATAATTGAGGACCAGTTATAAAACTGACCGACGCCGTTTCGTTGACGTGAAACACGTTGAAAATACTAATGAGCGTGCAATCGAGCCATGCCAAAGACTAGCAAGGGTCCAGAAGAGAGGGAAGGAGCGAAGCCACCGCACAGAGTTTTTCGTGTCTACTGTCCAAGCAATCTCACAGCTCAGGTTTGAGGCGGAGCCCATGCCGTCAAATCCACAGTCTGTCTGTCTGTCTGTCTGTCTGTCTGTCTTGTGTCTTTCTACTGGCAGAAACTCACCTTTATGCTGTGTGCTCATTTCACCTGATTTCCATATGCTGGGGATAATTGCTAGCTTTCTATTTAGAGTGTGGCAACGCACAGGCTATAATTTAATGCTCAGACATCTCACGCCGGAGAAAAGAAGCAAAGGGGTAGAAAAGTGATAGTGGAGGTGGAGAGGAAGAGAGATGGAGCGAGAAATAAGGAGAGAGAGCGAGAGATAGAGTGAGAGAGAGGGAGAGTGTAAGAAAAGGGAGGGTTCTCTTCTCACACCATTGTTTTAACTGCGCGGCGCATGCACGCACACACACACGCACACACACACGCACGCACACACAAAGAGGCAACGGCGCAGCAGAAGGTGTGGAGCCAAACATTCACTCCAAGATTTTTCTTCTTGCATTTCTTCGCGAAAACAAGAAGCGTGGCGAGGATCTGAAGCTGCAGGCGCCTCATTCATTAGTTGATGAACTATCGGATACAAAGTTACACCAGAAAGTAAAACTATATACTGTATATATATATATATATATATATATATATATATATATATATACATATTTATATAAATGAAAACTCATCCTTTCAATTGTGCAGAAGACCAGCTCCTCCGGAGACACACATTATCCCAGTTCATGCTGGTTTCACCAGTTTGGACGGATGTGCATGAGGTGTTTATTCCACACAAGGCATGGCGGGAGCGGTGGAGGTTATTCTCAGACAGCTTGATTTACATAACCAATAACACATGCTGGGCGTCCAGGCGCCAGGTGTGGACGAGGCTGGGGGGAGGGGGGGGGGGGGGGTGGCTGTTGTTGTGTTGTCTTTGCTGTCATTTCAAATCAGGGTATATCAGGCACGTTGAAGCACATGCGCGCGCACACACTCCCCTCGCACTGTTGCACGTACACGCACGCAAGCACACACAAATACGCACGCATACACCTGTTCCCCGACCCTTCTGCTGATTGTAACAGAATGGCGGAGGGGGGTAGATAGGAAAAAAATGGCTTTGCTTGTGTTTTTTCTTGTAGTGTAGCCTCTTGAGCAAAGTCCTGCTCAGGAATAAAAATGTTTTTTTTTTTTTTTTTAGTTACGGTAAACTCAGCAATGTGAGGCTACGTCGTGACAGTTGCTGCGGCAACGACCCATCCTAACTGCTGACGACACAGCAAACCGCTGAGTCCGACCCTAACAAAGTGAAGCCTCCCAAACCAACTGCCGACTGCAGTTTGCTTTTTCACCAGCCAGTCTCTAAATGGCAAAGGTCAAAGGTCTTCAATCGAATGGATCCCGTCTGGGGGGACTGTGAGACGATGGGCCGTTCTGTGTCAAGGTTTAGCTCTCAATGTGTTCAGAATTGCTTTATCGCTGTGCGTGTGTCTGTGTGTGCATCTGTGTGTGCGTGTGTGTCATCCATCCCAGCATTCATGGTAAGGGAGGGAGAAGTTACTGTAAGGGATGTGTCCAATTAATCAACTAAATGTTGCTGTGCTTGCTAGTCGGCCCCAAAAGTACTCCTACAATAGTACTCGGCTAAACGTTTGGGTTTTTGGTGATATACACAATTGAAATGATTGCCTTGTCAACCCTAATCAAATATTTATAGAACATTTGTTAGTCCTACAAACAGTATTAATGCGTCATTATGCTGGACCATATTCGCTATGTGGTATCTGGACATTTAACAAAACGTTAACATCAAACCGAATCAGATTTTGTCAAAGAATAAAAGATTAAGCATTTCAAACTGCTCTTATGATACACGCAACATTTTTGTAAGACCAGGATTAGCCTCTTAGATTGCAATGTGCTCAATTTCATCTGATTTCTACGTATATCTTTATCCTTCCAGTGGAAGGAACACCCCTTCTGATTATTTGCCTGTTCTGGATGGCAGGTACCCTGTTCAGTGTGAACCTCCTTTGGGTGCCAGGGGAAGGGGTGTGTGTGTAGGAGATGCGGGTGCGTTCGGGGGTATATCGCTATACGTGCCTAGGGAAGGTGGGCAGTGTGTGTGTGTGTGTGTGTGTGTGTGTGTGTGTGTGTGTGTGTGTGTGTGTGTGTGTGTGTGTGTGTGTGTGTGTGTGTGACACAGAGGGGATCTCTTTACCCTCTGAGAGCTGACAAACAGCTTGTGGATGATGCTGCCAGCCGGCCCGCGTCCAGCACCCAACACCGCCACCTCGGGCTCCTCCAGCAAGGAGATGACGAACCTGAGCAGGACGTAAGACAGACAGACAGACAGACAGACAGACAGACAGACAGACAGACAGACAGGCAGAGTGAGGGATGGAGGGAGAGGAATGGGAGATCGTGAGAGAGGAGAGATACAGAGAGTGACAAATGAGAAAGAGAGAGACAGACAGACAGAGATGGGGGGGAGAGAGAGAGAGAGAGATACACATAGACATGAGCGAGAGACAGAGATAGATAGAAAAAGGGGGGAGTGAGAGACGGAGAAGGGGAGAGAGAGCGAGAGAGCAGGTAAGAGATATATAGAGAAGGACAGGAGATGGAAAAAGGAGAGAGAGCATAAAACATAGGTATGAGAAAAGTAAGAATTTGGAGACGAGAGAAAGTGGAATATGACAAAGGAGAGAGACAGAAGGATGGCAGAAAATAATAAAAGAAGTACAGAGGTGATAAAACAGAGGGGAGAGAGGAAAGGAGGAATCAAAGTACAGAGAAGGTTCAGCGCAATTAGGAGGATGTTGTCAGAATCTGTGCCAAAAAAAACAACCTGATTTAACAAATTTCTAGTACTGCGAATCAATCGATGACATTTGATCGCTCTTGCCTTTTCCACAATCTGCCCATTTGTGTAAAACAGGAGGATTCCTGACGAACACCCACACAGTGCTCTACCAATAAAAACAAATCACTGCAAGAGCAACCAAAACACCGCAACAGCACTTACCTTTACAAGTTGAGCCTGCCTCGTCCAAATTCCCAGTGTTTTGTTTGTTTCTCTCCTTCTTTTACTTAGCCAGTATTATCCTATCCCAATTCCATCCATCCATCTCACTATATTAGCAAGTATGGGAATCTGCAAATGTGGCAGATTATACCCAATATCCGTCAATGTCCAGGAGTGGGTAAGTAACGCTTAGCATCTTAAATTGCAGGGGGGGGGGGGGGGGGGATGAGTTCTGGGACGTAGCCGGGACTCAGGGCTCTCTACTGACACAGCAGCTTATCCAGGACAAGTGCTCTGGAGACGGGGAGAGAGGACGTCGCTCCGGGCCTGCCCTGGGTGTCCTCTTAATGAGTCCTAATGCTGTGTGTGTGTGTGTGTGTGTGTGTGTGTGTGTGTGTGTGTGTGTGTGTGTGTGTGTGTGTGTGTGTGTGTTTATACGCATGTGTGTGTTTAAGTGTGTGCGGGTGTTCCGTCCTGTTCTACGGAACATAAAAGGTATTTGTGTGTGTGTGTGTGTGTGTGTATTTGTGTGTGTGTGTGTGTGTGTGTATGTGTGTGTGTGTGGGTGTGTGTTGATGAATGTGTGTGCATACATGTGTGTGTGTTTGTGTCTGTGTGTGTGTATGTCAATGCATTTGTGTGCATACATGCGTGTGTGTGTGTGTGTGTGTGTGTGTGCGTGTGTGTGTGTGCGTGTGTCTACCAGAGATGCAGACATTGTTCATGTGCACGTGTGTGTAGGTTCTGGGACTGATCCGTACACTGTGTTTGAGTGCGTGTCATCTAAGTGTCGGTCATGATATCAATCTTATTTTCTCTTGAAATTAATCGAATGGAAATGTATGAAAAAAGTAGCAGGGTAATAACAAATTCTGGTCCGCTCATAACTGAGAACTTCAGGTTAAAGAGATTTAAATCTTAGAGTTATGACACTTTTAAAAACACCATTGCACACGGCAAGAAGACAAATTGTAATGTTGGTTTAAGACTTCTCCTAAAATCTGAAGAAGGCCGAATATTGTCAGCCTCTGTCTAAATTGGAAAACACAATGCAAATATTTGGAACATGCCTTGGGTTTTGAATACATTTGGTATACGTATGCACACGTTCACACACAGACACACACGCACACACTTTCTTTGTTATTAAAGAAGGCTGACATCGGCTCCATGGCTCATGGTGACACTGGCCTCCTGTTATATGGGACTTTAATACTTTTAATAAAAACACAATGCTGGTTTTAACAGAGGCTGGAGGTGGTGAAGGGCGGGAGCCATACACCATTACCCTTCACGCCCACCCACCCACCCACATCGCCACTCGCTTCGGCCGACATATATTAGAGCTCCCCCAGGAAAAGAGAGCGAGAAGTGAGAGAGAGAGCACGAGAGCAAGAGAGCGAGAGAGAGAGAGAGAGAGAGAGAGAGAGAGAGAGAGCAGAGAGAGAGAGAGAGAGAGAGAGAGAGAGAGAGAGAGAGAGCAAGAGAGAGAGAGAGAGAGAGAGAGAGAGAGAGAGAGAGAGAGAGAGAGCAAGAGAGAGCAAGAGAGAGAGAGAGAGAGAGAGAGAGAGAGAGAGAGAGAGAGAGAGAGAGAGAGAGAGAGAGAGAGAGAGAGCAAGAGAGAGCAAGAGAGATAGAGAGAGAGCAAGAGAGCAAGAGAGAGAGAGAGAGTTGGAGAAAGAGAGAGGATCAGGCGCTGGTGGTGAAATGAAAAAGCAGCTTGTGATATTAATAAAGGGAGAGAAAGAGGGAGAGAGATAGAGAGAGAGGCAAAAGACATGGAGGAGTTTGGATGGAGTTTATGCTTTAGTGCTGGGTTAAGACCAGTTCAGATAGTGGATCTCCAAACCACAAAAACCTGCAGAACCACAGAACGGACTCAGAACCCTACAAAGGGTCAGCTTGTAAAACCAGCAAAGTTTGGGACTATTTCGATTTGCCCGGACAATGAACCACACCAAGTTGGGTGTGTTGGCTGTGCAACAATGAAGTGCGGCATACAACATTTCAACTGGCACTCTGAGGAACCAGTTTGGCTACAGCCATGTTGGCATTAAATACAGCCGAGAACAGACCTTCAGAAGCATTTAAAATAGAATCGCTCTCATGAAATTAGATTAAGCGTTTCAAATGGCTCTTGCATTCCCACAATATTGGTTCCGCCCATGTTTGGCCTCTTCCATTGCAATGTGTTCATTTTGAACAGATTTCTAGGTATTTCGCTTATTATAGATTGGTCTACAGAACCCCGGGGGCTCGGGAGTTGTGATGCACACCAAGAGCTTTGGCTGCAGACTTCTCTGTTTGTTTGCTTCGGCTGGGCTCAGATCGGATGAGCGGCAGCCAGACATCAATACACATACCACACAGAGTATAGCTGTGGCTGCACCACATGTCCTTTATACCTGGTGGACAATACCTAAGGATGTTCTCACTGCTACGTGGAGGGCATCAAACACCAACTGATGGATGGATGGATGGATGGATGGATGGATGGATGGATGGATGGATGGATGGATGGATGGATGGATGGATGGATGGATGGATGGATGGATGGATGGATGGATGGATGGATGGATGGATGGATGGATGGATGGATGGGGGTGGTTGGAGGGGTGTGTGCGTGCATGCGTGGGACACTCACTTCTCCAGATCTTCGGAATCCTCTCCTGCCTCAGCTTTGCCTATGCCAAACTTTGCCTTGAGGGAGCGGGCCCGGGCAATGACGGTCTCCACCGCCACCAGCTGACTGATGACTTCCTGACAGCAGGGGAGAGCCGCGAGGAAGAGACACGGTGTTCAAGGGCATTGGACGTTCATCCCCCTCAACATTGAAGGAAGGAACACCATAGACCAGGGTACGCCCGTTCAGAGGGTTTGCTCGGCCATTAAGGTAACCCGGGTACTGATGTTAGGTCAGTTGAGAAATTGACAGATGTGCCAAATCCAACAATAACGTTTGACGAGATTGATACGTAATGCCCCAGCTGTTCTTGACTTATTATTGTGTTGTGTTGATTAGCATCCTCGTTTTGATTGGCAGCATTGAAGACACTGATGACTGACAAGACATTTGAGGATGTTGACATGCACAGCTCACTCATAGTTTTTGAACTGCCCGTCAATCGATTTCTCTGAAAGATGTTTCCGCTCCGAAAGTGAGTTGTACTGTGTGCCATTGTAGGTCAATACTGTGTAAAGACCCAACATGCATCTTGTTTACGTGTTTGTGCGTATTTCCGGATGAGTGCGCCAAAGCACTCGGAATATCTTATTTGGATCTGATAAACTAGGTGCTGGGAAGCGGGAATTGCTCCGGGGAGAAACAGTGGCAGGAAACAGCGCTTTAGCCTTGTTGACATTAGGGTTGGGCAATATGCATTTTCATACACAGCTGTAAACATTGAGGTTTGCGGTCCAGCCGTTTTGTTCAATTACGCGAGAGCGCCCTCTTACAAGTCCCTGTCATCATGTGCTGTGGCGCGCTCTTCTGCCACAGGGTGGGACCAATCGTCTGCAAATCAGTTTTTTTCCCCATTCTTGTTTCATACATTATAAACCCATTAACAAATCCAGTATAAGGCTACTAGGCATGTTTGATTAATAGACTAGGGATGAATTATGACCTTCATAAACGTGCCATTCGTAGCGTTGTCTAAGTGGGTTAGGCTAGGCATACAAGCCGAAAGGAATCGTTAAATCAGCGATATATCTGGCGATCGGATGCCTCAAACGGGGGGGGGGGCTTTGAAGCAGTTCTACCAGGAGATGGAGCGACGACGCTGCCAGTCAGCTTGAGAACAGCATTAGCATCGTGTTTCATTATTCTGCTCCATACTCTGCATGAAGGCCGATTTAGTTTGAGACCTTACATTTTACCTTACTCATTTGTGCTCATCTCACATGCAGTTTAAGGTCTTGGAGGGAAAAAAAAGTAATCAGCATACCAGCACTTTAAACTTCTGCTTTCATCAATATTTATATATCCTAAGCTTCGCTCACATATCGACCTTAAAGCCATAAAGGACGGCTTATTTGGGGGGAAACAGGGTTTTGGATCGGGCACTCAACTTTTTACACAACCGTGATATACTGCTCTATCGGGAAATCCCCCATCCCTTGTGGACAAAAACCTGGAGTAAGCAGGTTCCAAATGGGTTTGTAGCGTGCATGTAAACGCACTGTTCGTCTGATAATTTGCATCCATCTATTGGCTAAAAGGCACTGACTCGGGATTGAGGCCAACGATAACATAGGGTGATAGATAGAAACATAACAGGGATAGAACAGACAGAAGAGATTGGACTGACTTCGAGCTTCTTGTGGTCGGGGTTGGGGTGTCGTAGCTGCTTGCTGGCATGAGAAGTGGCCTGCTGGACAGCTTTCTTCACTGAAGGGATGTCCTCCAGGGACTCTGAAGGAGGGGAAGAACCCTAAATGAGATAACATCATAACAGAGGACGGAGATAGAAACACAGAGAAACACAGAGAAAGGCTTCCGGCCTGGTTGGCCTTCTAAATATTCCTATGTAGGCAATTGGCCTTCATGGTCTTCCTCTTAGCATTAAACTTTCATAGGTTCTCCGTCCCTGGTGCTTAAATTGTGCTGCTCACTTACCTCAAGATGTGAGGTATTAGAATAAAAGAGCCCTTCTAGCATTTCCAACCAACCCCATCCTTCTCCAAGGCTAACGCCCTTAACCCCCACACAAACACACACACACACACACACACACACACACACACACACACCCACTCCCCCCCCCACACCACTCCCCCCCCCACACCCAGCCACCCCAACCATCCCCTTTTCTCCCCCCACACACTCACTAACCTCCCAACACCCACACCTTGAAACACACACAAAAACACAGACTTGTAAACACACACATCTTTAAACACACACACAAACACTGTTAAACACACACACACACACGCTCAGACACACACTTTTAAACACACACACACACACACACACACACACACACACCCTCCTCCTTGAGCTTGAGCACAGCAGCATGCAGGATGCATGGCAGGAGATGCCGGGTCAGGTCAGCTGGTTTTTGGACTGACAGGTAGTGCAGGACCTGAGAGAGAGAGAGAGAGAGAGAGAGAGAGAGAGAGAGAGAGAGAGAGAGAGAGAGAGAGAGAGCGAGAGAGAGAGAGCGAGAGGGAGAGAGGGCGAGAAAGAGAGAGACGGGCGAGAGAGAGGGGCGAGAGGCGAGAGAGAGAGAGAGAGAGAGGGGCGAGAGAGAGGGGCGAGAGGCGAGAGAGAGAGAGAGAGAGAGAGAGATTGAATGTTGGACCTAAGCTTTACTTGTATTTTTCTCCCTGCTTCAATTCTACGACCCTTTGGCTCCCCCCCCTCCTCCCTCCCACCCTCCCTCCCAACCTCCTCCCTCCCACCGACGATGATGATTGCAGAAGCTGTCATGGACCCCAGCGCGGTGCTTGACATTTCTAAAAGCCGTTATTCTTTTGAGTAAGTGGCTCGCTCGCACACTTTTGCCTTCCCCCCCCCCCCCCCAAAAAAAACCTTTTAAGTTCCGCTCGCCGCACGCTGCAGCCCCAACGCCACCAGGCTGGCCGTAGCGGAGGACTGGGCTGCATCCTAATGCACCGCCTCGCACCTCCGAAAACCCACCGCCAGGGTCATGTGTTCGCACCGGACGTGTAGGAGCAGATGGGCGGGGGCGCGGGCGGGGGCGGGGGGGTGATGAGGAGGAGGATTTGGGAGGGGAGGGGGGGACGTGGTTCTACTGTCCCCCTGATCACAGCCAAAGGCTGCTCTATTCGAGAGGTGCCAAGAGGAGCCCGTAGGAACACGGACGGCGAGCCTCCTCTCTCCAGTGGGGATCTGGAAGGCAGTCAGCGGCAAGAGCCCTCCGACCGCAAACCAGCCCTCAACGCCGGGCACAGATAATCTAAACCAGCAGGATACACAGAAATCAGTATGGATCTCTGTATACATTTTGGTATGTATCTATATTTATATAGAATTAAACCAATATATTATTGTTAATCAATAAATATACTTTATGAACATATATATATATATATATATATATAATTATCAATAAATACATAAATATGAAATGATATATATATTTATATATATAATTATATAGGCCTACTTATATAATAAGCGCAGTTCTGCCACCTATTCAGAGGGCAGCTTATTAGAGCAAGGAGAGGAGGGAGGTCAGTCCACCAAAGAGGGACAGAGGGGGGGTGGAGGCGGGCTTGTGAACGCGAAAAATAAAAGGGGAAAATATTCAAACCAGCAAATTAATTCCGAGCTAAATCCTGCACCTGGAGTTTCCCCCCAAAGAGCAGCGGTAGCGTCGCCGGTTGGCAGACAGCTGAAGGACAAGCCAGAGCCGAGCCAACCGAGGGGTGGCTGCTGACTTTCAAGGCTGGCCAAGGTCCCCCTGAACTCTGGGTAAACTCTCCAAGAGTGGAGGAGGAGGGGGGGGGGGGGGGCAGTATTGTAAGGGGGAGGGGGGTTAGCGGGGACCCTTGTCACGGACATCTTGTGTTCTGACCCACTTAGGAGCGGGCTCGGCTTTGCTGGGAGAGGCTGGGAAGAAAAAAAAAAAGGGAAAAAAGTATCTGGGCCGAGCAGGCAGATTGCGACGGCACCTGGAACGGTGGGACCGTATCAGCACTTTCACGGTCGTACTTTGAACCGAGCGCGCGCATATGGCTGCTTTGCACGGCGCCGGGCTGGAAGCCTGCGCCGCCACTCCGCAGAGCTTTGTTCCACCTTCCTTTTTAAACCCTGCCTTTTTCCAAGCAGGATAAATACAAGGGACTGAATAAGAAGTGAACCGAAAAAGAGGGGCAGTGCTTAATGCCACTTTGAAACAGCGGCTTTGAAGGAGAGAGGGCCCGTGCTGCCAGCGCTGCAGGGGAGCCCGAACGGACACTGTTTAAAAGGTAAAGCCTTTCCCTGGCTTCTCCCCATGTGGAACGCGGCCATATTTTCTAAAACGGGCTGGTGAACAATTTCAGCCGGTACGTGGTGGTGAGCACAACAGGCACAACAACATATACACAACAACTTATAAAGCGTTGCCCTCCTTAGATGAAATGCATGCATTATACAGCCAACAAAAACTCAAGGCTTCCCGCAGTGTCTATCACACTTTTTCCCAACTATTTCTGGAAGGTTCACAGGCCTAAAGGTCACTCTTTTCCCCAGTAAAACATGGGGAGCACTGACGGAATACTAAATGGCCCTCACCTGAGCCCTAGATGAAGCCACTGCCTGCAAGAAAGTAATTGTAATACCCGCAGGATCAGAAGGAGAAAAAAACGCAATGACAGCGCAGTTCGGTCTTTAATACTACGCAGTGATCGGACGCTGGGAAACAGAGCACCAAGTCGTCCCAACTTCCAGATCTTGTGACGTCATGGACTAGGCTTTCAAATGAGGATGTGTTATTTTAAAGCGTATCGGCATTCATAACACACCCACAAAAGACTTTATACAGCTCATTAAGTCAGCTTTTTAGCTGACATTGAGACACTTTTGAAATGTTCCTGGCAGAGTAGAGTAGTTTTGTAGTGGACACATCCTCTGTGATAAATATGTTTCGGTTATTTCACTTTTTAGACCCTGTTGTCCATCACTTTAAACGGGGACGGATTCTCCTGTAATAAAAGGCTACATTGGCCAGTTCAACAGAGAGAGAGCAGGATGAATCAATTTAATGACATTGTAATGTAAAACCATGGAATGGTTCTTCTCCTAGCCATTGGCTAGAAGAAAAACAACACTTTTGAGGCAGACATTGAAACACATTGTTGCTCCTGGCTTTTTCATGCTCCGTCAATGAGAAAGACAAAACAGAACTACAGGGCTTGGCCTTCCTTTAAAGAAGATGTGCAGGCTGGCACACCTGGTTAATTCATGTGGAGAAAAACAGGGGGAAACGTTGCACAGTGACAAGCTGTCACTGTAAAAGTAGAAAGAAAAAAGATGTTGCACATTATCTTTCCCCCCCACACCTTCATCATCCATGACCCGGGGGCCAAGCCAGCCCACACCTTGCTCTAAAGGCAGGAGATCTGGTGGAAGCCCTACCTTCTCGGCCTCTTTGGTGTCGTCAAACAGCCGCTTCTGGCGGCGCGCGGGCACCGACCTGGCCGTGTCCCAGGCCTCGGCCCACATGTTCCCCGGGATCTTCATCCTGGCACTCAGCTCGCCCCGGAGCACGGGGGCGCCCGCCTCGTCCACCACCTCCTCCTCCACGTAGTCCCGGGGAGAGTACCAGCGCACAAAGTCCTCCAGAGAGCAGCCCGGGTTGGCGGCCTGCGGACACCGGGGGGGGGGGGGGAGCAACGTGTGGGTGTGAATAATCAAATAGGAAACCGTGTTTGCCTGCGAAGCGGCAAACGCCACGCCCCTGAGTCCTTCATAAGCGACTGAGCTGCAGGTGCTGGTTCACAACAATGATAGAGATGCAAATTGTACATGCAAAACAGTAACTGTTGGGACGACACAAGCTCAAAATAACCTCGGGGTGATTTTGCAATGACGGTAATGTAGAAAGACAGCCAGCTGTAGTTACAGAAAAGTGACGCCATCACCTGGAAAAGCTAGAGTTGAAGTTAAACAAGTCTTCTTCCCTTAAAACAAAGCGTGTTCTCAGCAGCCATGCCTCCCCCCTGGACTACATGGCGGTATATTTCTTTTCTTTCACCCCAGGCATTGCATACAAGGTTAGTTGCAGAACAATGAGCGAGCGTTAGCCTAATGACAGAGGGTGAGTGGGTCTTGTCGTCCATGAGCGACTCACGGTTCCGCTAGTCTACCGTGTAATGTTAAGCACAATCATTGAGCCTCGTGGTGTCACAGTACCTTACGGCACAAGCATTTTATTCTCTGTGACCCTTCGATTTAAAGAAACGGTCGACGGGGCACAAGAACCACCGTACAGTGAAAAGGTTTCAGTGGCTTTGTAATGCAGGAGTTGACAATATGGAGCGCCCCACCCCCTAAACCCTTTACTCCATGGCTGGCCGTGCTAACTGTGGCACAGGGTGCAGCCATTCTATGCTCCAGCAATTTCAATGCACAGTGGACACCGCAGGGCATTGTGGGGCCTGGCAGCCCGTTTGGAAAGCATTCGGACACATTCAATTGTTCACACACTGCACTCTTGGGCAGCAGCGCCTGCCTAGCATACTGGAACAGGGCGGGTAACGATGCTCTTCGGTTGCTTTAACGATTCAATGTGAACGTTGTCTCTAAGTGCCGATTTTGTTTAACTCTCGAATTGTTGTGAGTTAATATCAGTTAGGAGGTGACCAAAACAATATGCATTTCAAAGGCTACGCATAGATGGTTCTGCTTGTCCAATATGAATAAAATGAAATTAATGAGTTTGTGTACGTGTGTGTACGTGTGTGTGTGTGTGTGTGTGTGTGTGTGTGTGTGTGTGTGTGTGTGTGTGTGTGTGTGTGTGTGTGTACACGCGCGCGTCCGTGTGTGTGCGTGCATGTGAAATGAAGGGAGCTTGGGGAGAAAATCATTGGTTTTTGGTACACTGTTTTAAGCCATGTCACAGCGCAAGCTCTACCAACACGCCCTCCTTCTTCCACAGCTATATGTCCTCCGTCCCCTCAGCATACAGGCAGGGAGACCGCCAGTCCCTGTCCCCAGCATAGCGGCAGAGAGACCGCCGGTCCCTCCGTTCAGCATAGCGGCAGAGAGACCACCAGACCTTCCCCTCAGCATAGCGGCAGAGAGACCGGCCGTCCCTCCGTCCAGCATACAGGCAGAGAGACCATCATCACCCCCCCTCAGCACAGAGGCAGAGAGACCTCCCGCCCCTGGGAGACATCCACTCTTTCCTAGGCACTGTCCGTCTCATAACACAGAGAAGCGGAGCTGGCCGATACACATCAAGGCTGACAGGTCCATTAAAAATAAGGCAGGCCAGCCCCTGCTCCCCCCCCCCCCCCCCCCCGAGTCTGCCTCTCAAATTATTCCCAGTTCGATCAGGGCCACATCCAACCTCGAAATGAGATAAGGCAAAAGAAAACACACACACACATACACCCCAGTGCAACATAGATGTTATTCTACTCACTCCTTTGACAAGTGAGCCGGTGTGTGTGTGTGTGTGTGTGTGTGTGTGTGTGTGTGTGTGTGTGTGTGTGTGTGTGTCTCTCTCTCCCCAGGTACTATCAGGGCCGTCTCCCAGTCCCAAAGCAAGTCCAAAAGTCTAGCTTTTGATTGTGTGTGTGTGTGTGTGTGTGTGTGTGTGTGTGTGTGTGTGTTTGTGTGTGTTTGTCTGTCCGCCTTCATTCAACAATCACAGCCTGACACATTGAGCTCATAACTGCACAGAAAAAAGCAGGTGGCTGCAAGTGTGTATGGATGTCAATAATGATCTTTATGTGTGTGTGTGTGTGTGTGTGTGTTTTTGTGTGTGCGTTTGTATGTGTGTGTGTCTGTGTGTGCATTTCTGTGTTGCGTGTGTCTGCGTGTTATCCATTAGGGACTGCCCTACCATGGTACATGTTTGCAACAAAACATATGAACGGGTAAGTGGTTGGCCTGGTTGGGAGAACTGGTTCAGTCTGCGACCACCTGACTAATATACCCAGCATTGTGTTCCTACTATTGTTTGACCTTTACATCATGCAACACGATGTAGTGTGTGTCTAAGTGTGTGCGCTGTGTGTGTTGATTGCTGAGGAGTTTTCTTGTGTTCCTTCCGTAGGGTGTAATTAACCAGAAGGCTCTTCAGCAGCACAGAGGAGGGGGCGCTTGATGTGAGGAACGGTAGGAAGTGTGTAGGATGGTGTAGGGAGCTGGAGAGCATGGGGGGGGGGGGGGGGGGATTGATGACGGGGTCTAACCCAGTAAAGTGGAGACAAGGGGGGGTGGGGGACGGGGGGGGTGTGTTGCTGTAGCCCCAGGGGGGTGAGCTGCTACTGCTCATGTCCCCTTCAGGGAAAGATACTGCCTGTGTGCAGTGGCGAGGGTGTGTGTGTGTGTGTGTGTGTGTGTGTGTGTGTGTGTGTGTGTGTGTGTGTGTGTGTGTGGGTGGGTGTAAGCGTGTGTGTATGTGTGTGCACTCATGCAGTCGTGGCAGCAGGGTACAAAAGAAGGAAAAGAAAAAAAAAACTGAAGAGGCCTTGGTGGATCATTCAGGATGCTAAGGCTGTCATATTCTGGAGTTGCACCATTCATCATAGCCATCCCAGTCGGCCACGCGCCCAGAGGGATCTGGTAATTAAAGCCAAAATGCCAGATTATGCTTGGCTAAGCACAATTACAGGCCTGCACCCTGCTAAATTTAGAGGCCATTCTCCCTGCTTAGGGGGGCCCTATACCGCAGTACCTGATGTGTATCCACAGCGTTCCCGCATCGTCGTTTAGAAACCCGGGCCACTGCTGAACTTGAGGCTTCTCAGGTAGGACACGCCAGAGGAAAATCCTTCCAAAGTAGAGCGTTCAGCGGGACACTTTAAACAGGGCACCGTAATGCGACAAAACACACGCAGGAAGAATAATGGAACGCCGTGGCCCCGTTTGACGTTGCGAGGAAACGCTATTTGTCAAATGCTAGCTCGGGAAAAGTCACCAACGGGCGTGTGTACCCCCTCGGGATCGCCGCAGATGCAGCGCGGTCAATGTTCATTTTGCCAAGTAAAGTCGGCTGAAGTTGATTAATCAGAGAGAAGGGTACAGTCTAACCCGGTTAGCTCGGCAGCAGGTTGCTTAGCGAATCACTCCCGTAATTAATCAACGTGGCCTTGGGTGTCACTGCTCTAAAGAAACATCCTTTTTCTTTGAACAGAAGTAGTCTTCACGTTTACTTCAACACTAACCAAGGCTATATAAAGACCTAATTGTTAACGCAAGATGAACAAATTCTGGTTCATCTGTTGTGGAAAGGGGATAGATATTTTAATGAGGATACTTGTGAAAGGCCAATTTTAAACTGCATTAGCAGTACATGTAACTTTTCATTCCCGGAGTTAGGATTAGCCTGAGCATGCCTCTATGAACATGATATTAGATGATAAGAGCCTGATTTACTGATATTACAAGTGTTGGTGTACCATGACTCCTTGCGAGGTATAATGCTGCCAAACTTACGCAGCTTAAATTGCTGCAACCACGAAGACAGAAACGACTTTAGTCTCGGTGAGCATGAATCAATTTTAGGCAGCTTATACATTAAAACACTATGTCTAAGAGAGCCGACTGCACGACAGTGTTGAAAACGTGTTTTGGAACTTCCTTTTTTCATTGTGTTTTTAGAAATGTCTCAATTGTGCAACACAAGGCGGAAGCTCGTTCCTGGAAGCTCGTTCCTGTGAAGCGCGGGTGATTTGTAGATCGGTTGTCTCGTCACAGTTGACCAGTTAGACACCGAGAAGTCCTGAGATGCCTTCTGTTAGGTAGACAGGATGGGTTTTGGAATGTTGAAACTAGAGAGACTACCGTAATTAATACCAATTCATTCCTTCAAAATGTCCAAGTCTGAATTGATTTTTTTACATATGGATCGATCGTGATCCCGACAAGCGATGCATTCGAATCGTAAAACACTCAAATCGGCCCCCGATGCGCATCGGTGAATCTTAACATCCCTAATGTTAATGAGGATGCATTAGTAGATAAAAACCAATAAGGCGATTTATTTCTAGGACTCATCCCAATCAATTTGAACATATTTGACACCTGTATCCACAATTACTCAATCATTCAGCGCACGCCCGTTATCAAATGTCAATATCATGTTTATTGGTAACATTTCTTTTCTTAAATGCCCAAAAAATAACATACGGCCTATATGAACCCCTAATGTCTGACACAAAGAGTTAGCATTATAAAGATCAACACTGGGAGCAGAAAGACAAATGGAAAAAGTTGGCTGCTGGAATGCACAAATGAACACCTGCTTTCATCGATATGAAAGCTGCAGGAATGAGTACAGATAATTGCCTTCGTTATTAAACTGGAGGGAGGGGGACGGGGGGAGTGTAGCCTAACGTTTTCAAAGGGTCCTTAAAGTTTAAAGTAACAGCCAATTTTTCCTCCTTAAAGAAATCTTTATATTTATTGAATGCTGAGGTGGTGGTCAAACGTAAACAGGGGCTCAAAGGAAAATGTATCTGCTTGAGGAAAAAGGAAGGAACGATCCAAAACTTTCCTTGTGAGTTCGGCTGCAACCTTTTCCCCAGACCTCGCCCCCGCTGCCCCCCCCCCCGCAGAGTGGTCGACACCAAAGACGTCCAGACTTACCCGCCACCGGTCCATTGATGATGTCATTAGCAGGACGGTGCGCCCTGTGTCCGTGTGAAGGGTGGTGGGCTGAATCTAATCTATGGCCTGCCGCTGTGACACATTGACTGAGGGCCACAGCACAACATTAATGGGCTTCATGTCAGCCGCCCTCGTGTGCAGTCTCTCTTAGTGTCGGGAGGTGTTTGTGTGCTTGTGCGTGTGTGTGCGTGTGTGTCTGCATTCATTCACCAATCACAGCCTGACACATGAGCTTATAGCTGCTCAGGAAGAAGCAGGTGGCTGCAATGGCAATAACGACCTGTGTGTTGTGGAGTGTGTGGTGTGTGGCGTGCATGTGTGTGTGTGTGTGTGTCTTGATGCGCCCTCATCTGCCATGACATGTGACTCGCAGCAACAATAACCTTGTATCTAACTGAACAAGGTCCTACCACTGTACTGGGAGAACGTTGGGCCTGGTTCAATGATAAAGGAATTAAGCCACATCTCCCCCAAACAAAATGTTAACAATATGTTTCACAGCGTTGTTTGATATCTAAACTTTATATATATTTTTATTACCTTACTTATGGTGTACACAAAAAAAAACAGGTCTGCAGTATGCTAAATCCAGTGCACAAAGAAGCAGTGTTCCCCATTTCTAGCACGTTCCGTCTATTTCCTGTGTTTGAGCCGAGGGGTCGCAAGAAGGTGCAACAGAGAGGCCCACCACGCGCCATCACCTGTTTGAAAGTCCAATATTTCAGCATAATTCATACGCATCTGGATTTAATTCCTGGTTGCACGTCTGGGGTGGCACTTTAGTCAAAGTGTGTGTGTGTGTGCGTGTGTGCGTGTCTCTCACCTTGAAGGACTCCATGTCGGAGAGCAGGCAGGCGCTCTGCATGCGGGCCCGGAGGTGGGCGCCCTCGGCCGTGGTGCCCAGCTTGGCCAGCACCTCCGACTGCTCCTCCAGGAGGTCCTCCGTCATGGGGGCCGGCTCCTGTGGGCACACGCACACACGCACACACATTAGCACGGGCACGCACACACACACACACACCAGCACGGGAACGCACGCACACACACCAGCACGGGCACGCACACACACCAGCACGGGCACGCACGCACACACACCAGCACGCACACACGCGCGCATACACACACCAGCACGCACACACACACACCAGCACGGGAACGCACGCACACACACCAGCACGGGCACGCACACACACCAGCACGGGCACGCACACACACACACCAGCACGCACACACGCGCGCATACACACACCAGCACGCACAAACACACTAGCACGCACAGACACACACATGCGCACATACACACACACACACACCAGCACGCGCACACACACATGCACGCACGCGCATGCACATGGGCAGACACACACACACACACACACACAAGCATGCAGACACCCACACAAGCACGAACATTCACACGTGCAGACACATGCACACACGCACACACACACCCACACAAGCAGACACACATGCAGACCCCCACACAAGCACGCACATGCTCACGTGCAGACACCCGTACACACACACACACACACACACACACACACACACACACAGTTGGTTACCATTATCCCCTCCGGTCGTTGTTTGTTATAAAGTGATGTCACGAGCGCGGCGGGTAAAATCATTAATGTCTGAATGATCTTTGTTCGTGATTATGTTTCCAAGTGTGTGCGCCTCCTGTACTCGATCTCAAAATGAGGTCACTGTTGTAGCTTGTAGCTTATTGAGCTTACCATCAGCATCATTGGAAAAAATCCATTTCTTTATCAAACCGATTGTACATGCTACAATTACCATTTGTGAACAGCATCAAGGGCTGCTACCAGGCTGTTAATAAAAACGTCCCCTCCTTGTTTGTATCGAAGGTTCAAAAAAGGAAAAAAATTAAATTAAAATCAGATTTTGATAGCGGGCCAAAGAAAAAGGATGGAGACTGTGAGCTGACCCCTGTCACTTACTGGCCAGACATCATCCTACGATGGCGAGAAATCGCTGACAGCTCCATCGCTAGCGCCCGGAGCCGATCTCAACTAAGGGGAGCAGCTGTTCCGTCAGGAAAAACAATCACAGCCTGCTAATCAATCTGTGTGGCCCTCGCTGACAATTGAAGTCCGGGTCCAACTAACTAGTACGCACTAACAAGACAGGAGTACGCACGCCTCTGATGGCATGTTATGTAGGGTTCAAACTCGGGGACCTCCGCAGTAGTAGAACACGCTGGGCCACACAGGGGGTTTAGCCTAGGTCTAGTATTCCAGATTTAGAGCTAATACGCGGGCATTACAAGGCCTAGCGGCCCGTCTTCATACCAAGGCAATGCCAATACACTTTTGTGACGACAAGTACGGTTGTGTGTTCCTGGTGTTACTGGGTCAAAACAGAAGAGAGAGCATTGTAGTCTGAAAATATCGGCCATCAGCTTGTTCTCTGGAAGTGAGATTGCAAATTGAAATGAAGGAGGAATAACAAGACGAAAAAAGTGAATCCAAAGCGAGCGACAATCAAAGACTTCTTGGTTGTGAACAAACCACTGGAAGGAAAGAGATGAATTGAAGGAAGAACTGTTTTTATCTTTATTGCATTTTTTTTTTTTGCGCCCCCTCCTCCTGGCCTCTGCTCCTTAATAGCTGTGAGCTACAACTGGGCTGGCGCTATTACCTCCCATACGTCCCCTGCCCTGACTTAAATGCTTTCTTTAGCCTCTTGTGCGGTGGCGGCCACTAATGGCCCTCCTGTGACGGCACCAAAAGTGCTTTACTTAAATCGGTGGCTTGGTAGCCGGAACGCTTGACACCCGGTCTTTCGAAGCGCGGCTGAGGCGCTCACCTTGTCTGAGCTCTAAATCAGCACTATAGCTGCCGTCGCCACCGTGAGTTAGAGGGAGAGGGAGACAGAGAGAGACCGAGAGAGAGAGACCGAGAGAGAGACAAGAGACCGATACCGAGCGAGAGAGAGAGACCGAGAGACTGAGGCCGAGCGAGAGAGGGAGACCGAGAGAGAGAGACAAGAGAGAGACCGAGAGAGAGACAGAGACCGAGAGAGAGAGAAACCGAGAGAGAGAGAGGCGAGAGAGAGACCGAGAGAGAGACAGAGACCGAGAGAGAGAGAGACCGAGACAGAGACCGAGACAGAGACCAATACCGAGCGAGAGAGAGACCGAGAGAGACGAGAGATGAGAGATGAGAGACGAGAGACGAGAGACGAGAGACGAGAGGAGAGAGGAGAGAGAGAGAGAGAGAGAGAGAGAGAGAGAGAGAGAGAGAGAGAGAGAGAGAGAGAGAGACAGAGACCGAGACCGAGCGAGAGGGTAGGGTTGCCATGTATTTGTGATGTCGTGCATGTCATTGCGTGACGGCTTGTCTTTTCCCGTCCAGGCGGATCGATAACCAGTGAGGTGTATGTGGGGAACAGCGCACGACTCGACGTGTCATAATTGTATTTTTGTTATAAAAGGGTCGATTATCGCACGTAATGAAAAAATGTTAATGAAATAATCATCGCTGGCAGCGGCGCCATTAGGCCGGCCCTGAGTGGGCGCGCCGGGGGTTTAAATGGGCGCAGAGGAGCGTGGGTGAATGCCCGCCCGTTTCCGCGGCGCAGACTAATTAAAGCCGGGCAAGGTGAGTCGCGAGCCGAGCCGTCCGCCTCATTACAAATGAAGTGGTCACGAAGGCCCCCCCCCCCCCCCCACCCCGTCATACCACATCCCGTACCCTGACTGACACACACACACACACACACACGTGCTTTCCCTTGCCGCACCCCGGTACTGTACTGTACCGTGCCGTCACGGGAGAGGCGAGAACTATGTATGGAAAAAGAGCAGATCGGAAGAGCATAGCACCGAAATCCTTTAAATCAACAGCGGTTCAAACTATTGTATTGTAATTAGACAAAAGAGACCGGGCTGTTTCTCCGCTCCTTTCCGATATCTGATCACGGAACCCTAATCCGATGTTCCAACTTCCTATTGGCCCGTCGTTGTGTACAAATCCTAGACATGACTTTCATCGTCACCTTCAAATCGAAACGCCGCAGCAACCCATATAATATTGGACGTCTGTCACACACAGACGGAGAGACGGGGACAGCGACGGGGACAGGGAGAACCGATAAAGGATTGATGAAGAGGGAGAGGCCGTGTCTCGTAGATATACGGCACCAGGACAGAGAATCAAATAAAAAAGAGGGAGAAGCAATAATCAAACATGGAGAGAAGATAAAAAAGACCAAAGAAGTGTGTGGAAGGTGTGTGTTAGGTACAGTGGGAGAAGAGAACAGAGGAAGAAGGGGGAGCCTTTTATTTTAAGCAAGCCAAAAGGAAATCGAAAAAAGGATCTTCTGGGTCCAGGATCCAAACCTGCACGAGATGTTCAAATTGTTGGAGGCGCTCAATTTCGAGACGAATGTGCACATGTGCAGTTATTGTTTTTCGCCTTTCCCTCCCAATTGCAGGCAAAACAAACAGACACACAGGAATACACACACACACCGACACACACACACACACACCGACACACACACACACACACACACACACACACACACACACACACACGGCCCCAAGAGAAACCGTCTGGCCAGCAGCAGTATTGCTGATGCTTGTATCTTTTTCTCCCTTGCACACTTAATAATTCCTATTCTACTTCTCCCCGTCTTTCTTATTCTCCCCCTCGCTTTGTCTCTCACTCTCTGTGTCTCTCACTCTCTCTATCTCCCTCTTTTCTCTCATTCCCCATGTGTATGTCTCACTCTGAATCTCCCTCTTCCTCTCTCGGTCTCTGTGCACGTCCCCGTCTCTCTCCCAGTCACCCAACACTATTTCCGTTGTGATCCTCCTGCACCGCGGCGTTCCCCCTGCACCACACCAACACACATGTTACCTATGTGATCTTGCACGTGTGAAGAGGGCATTGGAGATTGCGCCGGTGGGGTACGGAGGCAGAGATGTACCTAAGGCTACTAACTAATTTCTCGAGAGAAGCACATGCAAAGTTTGGATTTCAAACTATTCGATATCATAAATATTGGGCTAAGCCCAAACTTTGGTAGCCATCAGAGAGAGAGAGAGAGAGAGAGCGAGAGCGAGAGCGAGAGCGAATGCAGGGGTCTACCTTCCACCTCATCCTCACTCGTCTCCCACTGTTAATTATTGAGCAGGGTCAGCTCTTTCCTTGTCTTTTCCTTGTTGTTTCTGCATTCATTAGCCCCGACCATTCCGCCTCCCTGTATAATAGATGAAGGGGGGGAGCGGGGCGGCGGCGGTGGCAGAACCTCCCCTGGCTAGCTCCCAGCTAAATCCCCACCCCCCACCCCCCCCCACCCGAATCCTCCTCGCCAACGGGAAGGTCCGGCGCCAACTCCCACCGCCTCCAAACTGGGGCGACGGCGCCTCACTCACCAAGCGCTCCCTTTAAGATGGATGGAAAATAGCCGGAGAGACGACCATGGCCGAATATATATATTCGGCTATATATATATATATATACATATATATATATATATATATATATATATATATATATATATATATATATATATATATATATATATATATATATATATATATAATATATACACATGGACAAGTCGATCCGTCTTGGGGAGCAGCGAGGGTCTCTCTCCTCCTCAAGCCAATTAGGTGAATTATGCTGCAGTGATTTATCGTTAGTGCGCCGTGTGATTCAGATTAACCCCAGAGCAGGAGAGATGGGGGGGGGGGGGGGGGGCATGAACAGAAGAAACAGTCACTGCGCAGGGAGGTGAGGGTGCACCTTCCGCATGCTTTGATGACTTTAACCCGCAAACCGCTTTGTCTTAGCTTTTATTGGGGGTTTTGAAGCCGACCACAACGGAAACGAAATGGGCGAAGAAGGTTTGAAATGTTCTTTCTTTAGATTGGAATAAGCCACCCCATTTTTTTTTTACATGAAGACAACCAGATCTAGAAGAACAGGATTATTGAACCCCAGCTGGTACTGTGTGTCAGAGAGAGAGGCAAAGAGAGAGAGAGAGAGGCAGAGAGAGGCAGAGAGAGAGAGAGAGAGAGAGAGAGAGAGAGAGAGAGAGAGAGAGGCAGAGAGAGAGAGAGAGAGGCAGAGAGAGAGAGAGAGAGAGAGAGAGGCAGAGAGAGAGAGAGAGAGAGGCAGAGAGAGAGAGAGAGAGAGAGAGAGAGAGAGAGAGAGAGAGAGAGAGAGAGAGAGAGAGCAGGGGTGGCATGTACTTGTGACGTCGTCGAGTGTGTGTGCATGTGTGAGTGAGGGTGTGAGTGTCTGCGTACGTATGCACGCGCGTGCCTCTGACCTGCGTGACGGGGATGTACATGGGCTCTGTGGACGGGTTCAGCAGGGTCATGGTGCCGTGGGGGTGGAGCCTGCCGTCGGGGGGCTTGGCCCTACCGGCTCCGCCCTTCTCCGCCTCGCCCTCCTTCGCCGCCGCCGCCTCCTCCTGGTCGCTCAGGCACTCGAAGAACTCGTCCTCGCTGTCGCTCCACGAGTCCCACGACTTCCCCGGGGAGGCCTCCCGCGCGGCGCCGGAGCCGGCCGCCGTGGCGGCCGTGGCGCCGGCCGCGCCCTCGCGGCGGCTACGGCGCCCGTTTTCGCCGCCGCCCGGCAGCGGTCGGTCCCGCTCCTTTCCCCCGTCGCTGGCCTTCCGGGACTCGTCCCTCGCCCGCTTCCTCTCGATGCAGCAGTTGAGCATCTTGGTGGAGAACCAGACGCCCGCACACAAGCGCACACACCCGCAAACAAACACACACAAATACCCAAACACACACAGGCAGAGACAGAGGGTGCTGTTAGTAACACACTGCTATGGTAGGTCTGTGTGTCTGTGTGTGTGTGTGTGTGTGTGTGTGTGTGTGTGTGTGTGTGTGTGTGTGTGTGTGTGTGTGTGTGTGTGTGTGTGTGTGTGTGTGTGTGTGTGTGTGTGTATGTGTGTGTCTGTGAGTCTGTGTGTCTGTGTGTCTGTGTCTGTGTCTGTGTCTGCGTGTGTGTATCGAGCTCAGAAGTGTCGGTACGTACATGGAATACCAATATACAATAACAAAGGGACTCTTTATCATTCTTTGCCGTTTTGAAATGTCTCGCCTTTCGGCCCATTCTTCATCTTTAGAGCGAACGACTCCACTCTCAACAACCTCATCTCTCAAAGAAGCGCCAGGCCTGCCACTTAATAACCACAAAGAACGGCTGGGCCGTAACAGATGGTGGCCGAAAGGGTTAAAAACAACAAAATAATAGAAACCGAAAGAAAGGGAGGGGTGGGGGTAACTCAGGTAAAGCAAGAACAATGAAGAAGGAAGAAACGGAGCGAAAAAGGAGAGAATACGCGAAGCATATCTCACTGGGGGACGTCTCTGTTCCAGAGGATTCTAACCTCTCCTCCCGTCTTCTATCAGAGCTCCAGATGTCTCTCAGAGGCCCATTGCCTCGCTCTATTTTTACACAGCTGAACATGCCCAGGGCCAGAGAACAAAACACCACTGCAGGTAAATGACCTAGACTGTATGTAGGGGGGGGGGGGGGGGGGGGGGGGGGGGGGGGGGGGGTTGGCCGCATCAGAGCGAAGGAGAGCACAAAGTCGGCTTCTAATTGATCGTGATCAACCAGCAGCTAATTGTTACAGATGAGGCTCTTGTTTCAGCTCATAATTCAAGTCTTAATGCAATCAAACTCAACATTCTTCCCCCCGTTGTAGTGCTGCTGTTTTTTGGGAGGGGGGGGGGGGGTTTGTGTAATTTTTCCAGCACATTAACCTTCGTACTGTTCCATGGCATCAGCGTTGAGCGGTTGGCCGATCAAATTAGCCGTTCATTTGGCTTAGCGGCATGATTGAAACGCAAATAAAGCCGGTTGAACAGAGAAATTGCCCAATTAAAAAACGTCAAAGTTCTTTAAATAATAACAATTGTGTATTTCGTAAATTGGCCATGACAGAGATAACTAATTTAACTCAATATAAGGGCAGTTAACACTTTTTAAATTAATCTCATGTTTGCAAGAGGATCGTTCAAATTATACGCTTTTACATTAACGCAAAATATCTTGACATTGGTTAATTATCTTTGATTTCATTAACTCCATATTAGCTACAGCACCCTATTTCCTTCCTATTAAAGTAGAGCAAAGCCGTTGTGAAGTTAAGTATAGCCGAGTTATCTCCGATTTTAATGCGCAAGATGACGCACACCATCAAGGTGATACCTGAAACATTTCAGTACGAATTACATCTTGGGCTGATTTTTTTTCTTCTCCCTTCCTGTTGACAGCGTTATTGTGCGTGGGAGGTCATCGATTCCCTTTCCTGGCGAGTGAATCCGTTGTGATGCGATGCACACCATTTGATAGCCGTCCCCTCCCAGCGCTTGCTCATCAGCTTCAATTCAAATCAAACACTCACAGGCCCTCCTGGGACACTGGTAATTTTCTCCTAATATGTTTTGTATAGAGACGGGCGGCTCTCGGCTTGCAAAAAACACATATTTTAAATTGCTGTGTGCTTTGTTGGCTTTCTTTTTCTGCCTTTGTTTTTTTTAAGAATCTCTGCAACATTTTAAACCCCTGTTTCATCCTTTATCACCATTTCAATCCTTATCCTGAATTACACTTTAAAAAAAGTAAATCAGGTAGACAAGTTGGCTTTGGTACAGGATTAAATTGGGAACCACCCCAATCGTGCGTTCAAAGTCTCACGGGACAAGAGACGCAAATTCTTAACCGTGGTGCTAGTGATGCTTCAACCGTGGACACATGCGTGGGCCAAGACTGCAATATCCCCAGAGCTGAAACCCATCTCCGGCTATTTCTGCACCGTCCAATGACACACAGATGCAGAAAGCATCACACTGGATTTATTTTTGATATCACTGGCTTTCAATAAAAATAGCTTGGTTAAAAACGACAGATCTCTTTCAGAATAGTCTCATTTGGAAGACTGGACATTGGACAGTATTTCGCACAATTAGATGGCTGATATTGATATTTAACCAATTTTTTACTAAAATCAATGGGACATCGTTTTTAACACTTGGGGAACTGTTAGACGTTGTCCAATGTGTTCTTAAAACAAGACTAATCTGAAATAAAGCAGCTCTCTTTTCTACAAGCTATTGAATTTGTGTGTGTGCATTGTGTGTGTGTACATACAGTATGTACGGGGTTTTTGTGTGTGTTCGCGTGTGTGCGTGTGTTCGCGCGCGTGTGTGTGTGTGTGAATAGGTGTGTATGTCAGTGGTTACCTGGAGCTTCTGATGCAGCAGACAACAGCGGAGATCAGGGGCTCCGCTGGCCAGCCTAGGAGTTGGAGAGGAGGTGAGAGGGAGTCAGAAGAGAACATTCAGACCTGCAATACCATTCTCTAATTCGGGCTCTAAGGAGGTCGCATCCTAAGGGACACACAGTGAAGAGATAAGGTTCATTTAAGAGCACAGGTAGGGGTTAGGGCTAGGGTTGAACCAGGAAACTATATACTTTGGCTTTGAGCAAAAAGCAACCATAGCCATCTGTTTGAAATTGTTATTGTTGTTGGGAGGATAACCCCTTGAGATGAAACTTCTCGTTTTCGATGGGGTCCATCTACATCTATCCATGTCAGATGGCATGCAATTCAAAAATATATATTTGCGGTCAAATGTACAAGTTGTATTATTGACACAAAATATTCATCATGACTTTAGAACAGTGCCGCGGTATCCAACTCAGTGATTCATCAAATGACAGCCCTGTGAATCGGCTTGTGTCAGGTGTACCACCAATGCTCTGAAGGCAGGAACTGCACAGAAACGCACTAGTACATTCACTAGAATAAAAAGGCTGAAACGACAAACGGGAAACGTTGGTGGATTTACAATGCGCACACTTGGAAATCCAATAGCATTCAATGCGGAATTATATTATGCCTTTCCTTTCAAAGTTTGTACCTGTATTGTGCTCGCCTAATATCTATTATTATGCCCCTGTGCTTCCCCTCTGACTTCCTATGTAGACCGCGTGAGTTCATCTGAACGTCTTTGACGATGCCAACTGAATGAAAGCAGCCCTCGTTAGTAAAAATGTCATACAAGGTTGTCGCCATGGCAGCCGCCATACTGTGTATCCCGATCGGCTCTTTTTATGGGTCTCATAATTGAGACCTGCCCTCCTTGTTTAGAATGAAGAGCTGGGTTCCATTGAGGTGACTTTCTGTTTTCCAGTACTGAACATGATGATGATGATGATGATGATGATGATGATGATGATGACAAATAGCTGCATGCAAATAAGGGCGCTGGCACCATTAAAGATGTATGCTTTTACTATTTTGCGGTTGAATGTAATATGCAACGCTACGTACGGCTAGGTGAGCGATTGCGCGGCTTTCCACTTCAGGGTGGAAAAGGTTTAGAAAATGAAGGTCAGCCCTACCCTTAGCTGAGACCCCATGTTCTAGAAGAATTCCCGGGGGGAGACGGTACAGAGCCCTGACCCCAAACCAAAAACCTTAAGGGGCGCAGTTACAGCTTGATGCTTGTTTGGTTACAGAGGTATTCTTACGAAGAACATGGATTTGCGCAAGTTTATGAAGAGTTCAGAAGAGGGTTTGAATAAGTGTATTTCTTTAGTGGTCAGACAACAAGTTGTTGATATGAAATCTTAACAGACACATTACTAGTTACCAACTGCTGGCTGAGTTTGGGCGCGCCAATTACGTACTTCCAATCATGTCGCCTCCAGTGACATGATTGGGTAATCAAATATGAAGGGACCAGAGAAGTGAAACGCTTGATGGTCTGCCATCAGCCTATAGATATTAATCTAGAGTCTGATTTGAGAGAATAGACCTACCCGTAGACTAGGTGGTTGTTCTCCCAGCGGAAGCGCATCTCTAGGACAAACTCCTGCCACAGATGGGCCAGGGCGCGCACGCCACCGTGGTAGAAGTTTACCAGGCACACGCACAGGGCCAGCCGATAGGTCAGACTGTCGCTGGGTGCCGACTTCAGCTGGTTGAACAGGTTCTGGAAGGAGAGGGAGTCAATGAGACGGGTGGTTGGCATGAGGGACTTTGCGGGGAAAAGTTTGGACTTCAACTTTTATAAACGTGGAATATATAGTGGCAGAAAGGGAATACCAATTATTCACTGGCTGCATGAAATGCCACTTGAAGAACTAATTATCGCAGCCTTTTGTACACAGACGGCATTTTCACAGATACAAAAAACACAAAGCCGCTTCTTTTTATCTGTCTTTAATGTGTAAATGAGCCCAGAGATTATTATTTTTTCCTGCTCAAATTGTGAATTGTGCTTACTTGTAAATTGTGCACAATCCGATAGTTTGGCGAGGTGTTTGTTAGCGCTTCATCCGATAAAGGCTTTGAAGTGGCTGCGGAATTTCTCCTTTCCCTTATCTAAAGCAGAAACCTCTTTTTATCCTTGAATTGGCGTATTCAAGCCGCAGAACTACTGCCCTCCCCCCATAGCTCTCTTTTCTCTCCCTCCCTCTCTGTGAACACCCCCTTTTCTCTTTAACGTGCCATTAAAGAGCAGCAGGAATAATTTGTGTCGATGGGAGGCACGTTAGACCCACATAATCGGAGTCTTTATCGGGCTCGCTCCTGCCGCCGGTGCTAGGTGGCGGCGCGGCCCGGCCGTCGCTGGCGTCCGAAGCCCCCGTCGAAGACCTCTCCACCGCCGCGTCCGGGAATAAATACTAAGAGGGGGGAGGGGGAGGGAGGGAAACGAAGAAGGGACGAAACACAGACGCGTTTTAAAACAAGGATATCTACCTACAAACACACACACACACACACACACACACACACACACACACACACAAAGACAAATATTCTGCCTGGCAGCATTAGGCTAAACTCAAAAACTCTGCAACACGTGTTTCTTAAGAAAGAGGAGCTGTGTGGGGGGAGTCGGATGAGCCGAAAACATAAATAAATGACCCTAGCAGGGATGAAAGAGACGGGGGGGTTCTGACGGCGGAGGGAGCTGCGGTCCCCTTGGGAGGGCTTGTAGCTCCCTTTCTTTTAATAAGCTGTGATGTTTTATTCACAGCCCCGCTCACCGGCTGGGCCTCTAGGGCGGGTTAAAAGGCCAGCCAGAGTATCGGTGTGGTGGAGGGGGGCCTTTGGTCGGTGGACCCCCGCCCCCCCCAGCAGACCCCCAGGTGCTGTGTCAGCTCCTCTATGATGTGGCGTATAAAGGAGGGGGGGGGGGGGGGGGGGAACCGACCATTTGCCAAAATCACACATAGACAGGGTCCGAAATGAACAGCCGATGGTGGATAACTTTGCTAATTTGGATTCGTAAAAAATAAAAAAAGGTGCAGGGTAACTACGAAAAAATTGCTTGTCTAAGTGGATTTTCCGTCTCCGGAAGGTAAAAAGCCGAAAGGGAATTTTGGACCCTGCAAGACAATGTTCTGAGAATGGACGAGATGATTAGACGAGACTGGAGAGGGAGAGGGAGAGGGAGACAAGACTGGATGGAAGGGGGAGGAAGGTAGACTAGACTGGTAGGTGAGGGAGGAAGATGGACTAAGAGGCAGAGGGAGAAAGGGAGACTGGATGGGAGAGGCAGAGGGAGGATGGGAGACTAGAGTGGGTGGGAGAGGGAAGATGGGAGACTAGATTGGGTGGGAGAGGCAGAGGGAGGATGGGAGACTAGAGCAGAAGGGAGAAGGAGAGGGAGGATTGGAGACTAGAGTGGGTGGGAGAAGGAGCGGTAGGAAGATAAAATAGACTTGATGGGAGTGGGAGGAGGGGGGGGGGGGGGGGGGGGGCCCCGAGTGTCTCACCAGCAGGATGGAGTTGAGCACGTCGTTGCTGAGCGGCGACTCGTCGACGCGGCGGTGGCGGCGGATGTGCTTGCGGGCGCTGTGCACCATGCTGGAGACGGACAGCTTTGACATGGGCGCGGCCGCCGGCTCCGTCAGCTTGGAGAGAGCCGCGCTGAGGTCAGTGTTCTCTGCGAGCCGCGGGACGACAAGGGAACAAGCGGCGTGGTTAAGCTCACCATCCCTGCAGAGTAATTACTAATCAAGTTAGCCGACGCAGGCAATTACACTGGACTCAGTATTTTTAACAACGATGATCCATTATATTGTGAGCGGGCGTGTGCGTGTGAATGTTAAGCCACGGTGTGCTTAAGATACAGACCTATATTGCTGTATCAACATCCATGTATCGGGTAATGTCTAATAACACCAGATTGCTACAAAAAACGGTACTACTTTCAAGCTCGGAGAGAGCTTAAAAACACATTGTCTAGCCCTGTGGGGGGGGTGGGGTTTGCATTCAGCTACGTGCCTTAATGGCTGTATAATCTTTGCAGTGTACCATCAGTGCACCTCTCTCTCTCTCTCTCTCTCTCTCTCTCTCTCTCTCTCTCTCTCTCTCTCTCTCTCTCTCTCTCTCTCTCTCTCTCTCTCTCTCTCTCTCTCTCTCTCTCTCTCTCTCTCTCTCTCTCTCTCTCTCTCTCTCTCTCTCTCTCTCTCTCTCTCTCTCTCTCTCTCTCTCTCTCTCTGCCAGGGAAATTACCAGGCAACCGAGAGACAGGATGATGCTGAGAGGAGCATATGCTGCTTTGCATGCAGGGCTAAACAAACATGTTTATAGTCCCAGACTACCAATACATAAAGATACTGCAGTGGGCGCTTTGGTTATTTTCAGAGCCGCGTTCTGGGACATCTTTTAAAGAAAAAAGAATGAAACTTGCAAATGCGTGGCGATCTACAAAGGGCTATCAAAGAGTACCGGTAGATAGATCACAAAATGTTGAAAGTCAGGCTTTGGGCTGGTTTTGCTTCTTTCCGGGGGAACGTAGACATCGTGTCTTTCTTTTGGAAAGCAGTGAGCGTTGGCGTTTATACGCAAAGGCGGTCGCACTGCTGTCGAAGACAGCGCTTTCGACAGAGTACAATACACTGTTCGCCTAATGATGCGAATGGATGATCCCACATGGAATCACTCATGTGGTATTGTGGTGCAGAGCACCAGCAGACAGTCAATTTGGTGGCAAACCTTGCATTTGGTCTGTGCGGGTATGGCAATACCGAGTCAGATTTAAGGGTAGCTTTATATACTTAAGGGTGTGAAGTGAGTGGGCGATGGAGCATTGCAACTCGTATGACAATACATTGTTTTTGGCAGTCAGCCACAAGCTTAGTTGTTTGAGGACAGTTTTTGGTAATTGCAAGACAGACCGGAAGCACAACAATAAGATAATCAGCAGCACAATTTCCTGTAATCATCGACATAATATAATGTGAATGTAAATGTTACACCTGCACAGGCTTAATTTTCATTATTGCACACTCTCAAAACACCTTAATACACAGGCATTTACATTTTCACACATTTTTCATATTCCACACTCGTTATTTAACACGTTTTCACAGATGTCGCTGATGAGCTATGAATATTCACGTGGAGCAAGAATCGCAAGATTATAGTTATTATTCCAGAATAACACCTATGTTTCATTTAGCGCCTATTGTTTGTTAGCTGTCATTCATCCTCACCGATATTAATATTGCAGATTCTCTAATGGCACAAGGTCCTAATCTACCCCGAGATAACCAAACGGAAAATAAATCTATAAAGCTGTCGTCGATACAATCTGCTAACCCGACCCCAAAAAAACAAGCTCCTCCAATGGCGAGACAGAATGCTAACCTTTGCCCTCTTCCTCGGTCAATCCTCTGCCCAATATCTCCTCGGTGGATTCCTTCCTACAGCAAAGCTTGAAGAACTCGTTCAGGAAGTCTCCTGGGGAAGAGAGGGAGAGGTGGGCGATGGAGAGAGGATCAGTAAGCTCTGGGAGCAGACGAAAAACAGATGCTTCAGTGTGCATCTCAATTCTGAGGCTACAAAGCTACACCGTGCTGTGTTTATTAGCTATAATGTACAGGGTAATTAAAACATGGTATCTAATTTATGTAGCTGGCATTTTATTTACCTAGTTGAAGCCCCAATGAGGAGAAGGAAAACATTATGAAACAGTAGACATTGTTGGGGTGAATCCTAACCCAAATGACAAATTCTGAAAGTTTGTTTGTCCCCCATTTTGCAAACAAAAAGATAATAATAAGATAAGTTATTTTGATGTATTGAAAGGTTCCACGATAGTGGGTAAAGATGTTGGAAGAAGGGAAAGTAATGCGCTCATCATTTCTTAAACTAAACTGCCAGACATTCCATCAATGTTACAGAGCTTGTATTTAACCCACATCATAAACACATTAATCCAGTTTATGGTCACAAGAACAGAAATTCAGAAATTCCCACTGACCGATGTTTACTGCCATACCACTCTGTTGGTTTGTTCTTTTAAACCACACTCTGTTGTCCATAGACTGTGACTAATAGGCAAATGAACAGCATGCGACAGCTATGACTGCTATGCGTGTTTTGTTGATCATGCACAGAAAACAAAACGAGCAAATAGCCTTTTTCTGTCCATGTTATCAGAATATGAACACTGAAACAATCTTTTAAAGGGCTTCCACACAGACCTAACCGCTAGGGGGTAGCTCCTTCCCACCAAGCTAATGGAACTTTCAACCAACTTTAGGTGTGCCACTGAAGGAGTCTATATGGACAGAACTGTGGAAGCTCTTTATTAGCACTATGCGCCACACCCGTGGTTGCCCTTCCATGACACATCTGTGCAAGGGATCCGTGCAGGCCATCAACGCACAGCAGGAGGCCTATGGGGGGATAGGGAGTCCGCAGAGCAAGCACATGGAGACGGCCTCTTACCTAACAAGCATTGGGGATTTTCCGCTTTCCTGACTCGCACAGACCAGTGGGGGGCTTGGAGAGGGTCCAGGTCGCTGCCGGGTCACACACACAGAGCGCATATGGTCAGATGATCACACACAGAGAAAAGCAGAGAGCGCGTGTGTTCGTGTGTGTGTGTGCGTGCCAACCACATCGTGTCACCTACACCGAGTACTATCAAGGTTGAAAGTATGCGGGGGCTAACTCAATATGTTCTGGTATTTTGTGGAGAGATATGGATTCCCACAATGTTTCACAATCCAATGAGAAGACCAAACACAATCCAATGGATCTCCCCAAGTTCCTCTAAATTGCATGCATAACCTTTAGCAGTATTCTCATAACTGCAAAAACATTTAAACAAGCGCTTTCACATTTGCCCAAGGCTTCAAAATGTGCCACAAATAGCTGGGAATGTGAACCCAATATTTAGTAGTCGGCACATCGTAATATCTCTTAGTGTATTCAGCAGCCCTGCAGCCTCAATTAGAAACGAGTTTTTAAGTCTACATTGGCATTCGCTTTATTTTACTGAATTCCCTTCCCTGGCATTTGCTTTTCAGATGTATTGCCACCCTTATTCTCCACTCTCTCGTTTTCGGGTGGAGGTATGTAAAGGAACAGCGTTGACAATGTCTTCTCGTCCTTGAATGACACACAAACCCGATGGAGGAGGTTTGAAGGCGAGGACTGTGTTTGCTGTGGTATTGTTAAAAAAACAACATAAAAAACGAGTGGTTGGAGGGTTGGGCTTGTGATGAGATAAACACAAACATTACAGTCGACTATAATAACTCGCTGGCTGAGCAGCATTTCCTCAGCAACGCAGTGAAGCAGAGAATGATTCATTTGGAGTGAATCAGTGACTCTCATGATGATGGAAAGGCGCTGGATGAGACTACGGTCCTTAGGCTTTCATGTAAGTAAATATATAGAAATGTATATATACACTTCCCGATGTACATGCAGGTACATAGTACTTAGAAGTGAATCATGATGATTAATCAACAGCAGAGCAGGTGGAGAGTTTATTTTGCATACAGTTTGGCCTTCTCTTGTTGTTCAAAAAAACCAAGGGAATTAAAACCGCGTTTTACCACCGCCAAAACATCAATTCTCCCACTCCTCATGGCGAAGGCTGTCGGAGAGAGTGCATTCTATTTTAATTAAGTAAAAACAATGAAAACACACGTCGCCATTTAATTAAGTGCGTTCCGGTTTTTTCCACTCGCTTTCTCGACGTACGTGTCTCGGTCGAGGAGCAGAGAAGGGTTAGAAAAAAAGATGGATTATGAAGTGGCGGTGATTGACACTTACGAGTAGACGTCGTTATCCACCACAATGCCTTCGGTCAGGTGCGGCCAAGTGGTGGCGAGGTGCAGCTCACTGAGGCGGTCGATAACGAGGAGGGAACAAACGAGAGAATGTCATTCTGCATTTGATTATTCAATCAACCGTCTTACCGGCGCATCAGTGTTGTTCCGTCCCTGATTTGACAGAAAATATCTCATTTAAAAAATAGTATTGAAAATGTAAAAAGAAAGAAAAAAAAACACTGAAATACAAGGGATGGCTGTGGGGGTGAGGGCGTGAGATAAATTAGGCGTGCATTGTCGTCATGGCTTCGGTGCCCTCACCTGATTGGGTCCTCGCAGGCGCCGAACGGAAGCTTGCCGAACTCCACCCCACCCACCTCGCCTCCGAGAAGAGCGTCAAAGTCTGCCAGAACATATATCGAACACACCCCTCGCTCATTATCACCGTATGGGCTACGGATCAGAGTGATTTATTGCCAAAAGGACGGGTACCAAAACGCAACATGTAAACAACTCCTACCGATCGCCTAGTTCATAGCTCTGAGGCGGGCAAAAAAAAGAAGAAGCAGGGTCAAAGCCACAGCCCACGTCCTTCAAAATACAGAATCGAAGGAATAACTTGTAAATGACCTTTCTGCTCTAACTACTGCTGCTTTCTCACACTGCAGGGGGATGGATAGATGCGTTGCCAGGCGGGAGTTATTTTTATTTTGGACTAAAACAACATATTTTGTTGACCTCCTTGTGGTTCCTCTGCTTTCTCTGCTGAACGACTTTGAATGGGGAGCTTCTCTTCGAGCCGCTAAAGGCCGTTGGGTAGAACACGCTGGTGAACACACAGAGCACGGCAGGGATGGGGGTTATATCAGCATCGCCCTCCTGTTGGGCGGCTGATACGCTTGGGTTCACTGATCTCGTACACATTACTCACTTGACCTGCCGTGCATCCCCGACCCATGACTGACATCGCCATTATTCCTGTCAACCTTAAATATGAATTAAATCTAATTCTAAGCATCCGTTTCCAACTCTGTTTCCCATCAAGAAAACTACATTTAATTTCAGTGTGCCGCATGAGTGGGCACGCTGAGAAGATTCAGCCAACTTTATTTTCCACCCATTCCCTGATTGGGCAACTAGCGTGAGCCGATTAAAAAAAAAGGGAGAACGACAGACCCTTGGAAAAAAACTGAAAACGATGAAAGATCAAGAAAGGAAGAAATGGCAGACTGTCTCTTTAAGGCCGGGCCAGGGGATTGGCAGGTATAGGACCCCCCCCCCCCCCCACCCCGCTGTGTCGGGCTGTACCTGGAGGCTGCTGGGGCCAGGAGTACTGCTGCCAGTCTTGCAGGACGTAAGTGAAGCGGATGGCGATGGTGACGGGGGGCAGGGGGGTCAGGGGACAGCCCTGATGACAGGAAAGATAGGAAAACAAATAAAGAAGAGGAAGAAGAAGAAATATGACATATCACATACATTAAGATAATGTATATCTAGATGGAAAAATACCGGGAGGAAAGTGAACGCCAGAGAGCGGGAGGACACATGAAGGGTATCAAAGAGGAGAGGAATTAGGACAAGGGCAAGAGGAAAGTCAGCTGTGGGCCTGCGATGCAGAGGACACTTCAGGACAGCGGGACCGGGATTAGATTCATGCCCGTGGTCCACTCACACGCCTGTCCGAGCGACCGTTTCTGCCCCCCCCCCTCATTGACGTGCGTCCGTGACACCACTCACTATCTTGGCCTTGAAGATGTCGAGCAGGCCAGACAGGTGGTTGTACTGGCTGGGCACCTTGCGGAGGTGGACCATTTCAAAATCGGTGCGCACGCCCGGACCCTGGCACTCCCCGGCGTACAGCCGCCTCCACTTCTGCTGGATCTGCACAAACATTGGCACCTGACTGCGGACACCGGGGCAGAGGAGGGACGGGTGGGAGGGAGGGATTTAATAATAAAAAAAAGTATTGTAAGTCCGTGTCAGGTTGTTCCGTCAGATACCGTTGTAGGCGGTGGAGCAGGTTTTGCTGCTCACCCCACCACTCGCCCCCCTCCGGGCAAGCACGATTTCTACAGCAGCTGCACAGTGCCACCAGGTGGACGCTTGCGGAAATGCAGCCAATAAACGCAAAGCGTTGAGAACCTCGGGATGTTGCGTTCATGTCGTAAACGACGGTCATTTCAACGTGAGGAGAGAGAGAGCTCACCCACTAATGACACTGCAATGCCACATAGGAGCAGTTTTGTGAACATTACATTCATTGTCTGAGACAGCTCGCGTCCAGTGTCATTTAAACCCAATATAATTAGCATATTCATGACTGTTATGTATTGTATCTCCCCCTATGCCTTTCTGTCTACAGCAGCAGTGAGAGAAGAAGGGGGGTAGGGGGGGCAGGTGACCCGAGCTGTTGCCGCCTGCTGCCGGCATTTCAGTTGCTATGGATACTGATTGACCCAACGTGATCCGACGCCACAGCGAGAGTTCTGCACGCCCACCATGTTTCTATTTAAAAATCAAAGGGCTGCTTGATGTATAACAACCTGCGGATGCAAAGAAATAAAGAAAATCTGCCTTGATCACACATTGTTTTTTTTCCTCACATCAAGTCTGCGCTCGCTTCCTCATTGCGGGTTAACAATAAATAAATGTATGATTTTGTATTATTTAAAAAATCAGTTGACTGTGAACCAGATCACGTGACCCAGCTCATATCAAGCAGCTGATGAACAACAGCACAGCAGACAATCTCCACCAGGCCACAGCCAGCTACAAACAAACCCTTTTCACCTCACACCTCGCACAGACACACACACACACACACACAACAATCAGTGTCTGCAAATTAATAAATGTAGAAGTAATCCACTCCTGGGATGTCACCATGGATACACGACGTCGCTGGTGAGACGTGCTGATGTGCATAAGCTGTCCAAAAAATGCACAGTAACTTGGCAGCGATTACAAAGCAGCACAATGACGCTGTCAAGCAATTATCTTCGCCATTGTCATTGCACCTGTAGTGAGATGTCTCATGTCAGTAATGTTGGGAAAATTCCTCAGAGGAAAGGAAAGTTGCTATCTGACAAATGACGGATCATCGAAATAAGCAACAGTACCCTGTGCGTGCCATATTGACTCAAAGCAATTTCTACTCCTGATTCGATTTTTTTAGGACAATATGATTGCATCAACTCTAACAACAAAGTTACCAAAGTTAGCAAACAATTTTAATAGCTTTCTTTTTTTTTTAGCATTTGAGCTAAATATTGGCTTGACATTTTTAGTCTCAATTAGTCAACCATAAAGCAAGCCTTACCATTTTCAAGTAAAATAAAGATTCCAAAATATGTATCTTCCTATAGAAAACGATATGGCTACGGGTATATGTCTACTAAAACGCCCAAAAAACAGGTTCCCTACCACTTTGGCGCAGTGGCAGTGAAGGAGCTGGTTGGGGCACCATCAAGGATTAGTGATTCCCAGTGTGGAACCACCAATAAATTACCTAAAGTTCGTCCCACACTATTTAGGTCTCGTTTTTTTTAGAAAACACTTGAAATGTAAAAATCTACAACTTTTGAGTTTTAACTCAATGGTCGGTTCATCGATATAAATCAAGAGTAGGATGGTAGGATGTGATCTTGTCACTCATGCACACGTTTTTCAACCAGCTCGCCGAGGATCCCACTGAATCCGTTATTTTGTCTCACAACAGCAGAACGAGTTCATTCATTGCTCATTGAATTGTCAGTGCATGTAGTGCATGCATTGGATATTCATGAAATACCCCCTCATTCATCTCCGTAATTGGTGGCCAGCTGAGCACAGCCAGCGAAAGTGTAGGAAGAGAAACTGGGAACCGAGAATATGCTCCTCGACAATGTTCGGAAAAGCAAATGTGCCGACAAATGCATTTGCTTGCATTATGGCAATGCAGGCACAACTTAATCAGCACATTTTAAAATACTAGAAACTAAAGGCTTAACTGTGTGCTGCTTTACATCTGTCATCAGGGCTCACTCAAGGATCATCTCTGCATTGCTTTGTTTTTGTGTGCAATGCATACTACTCCATGGTAATTGCACAATGGAATAGTGTATCGCTTCCATGATACAATCCAAAACATATCTCCAGCACTGCACTTTAGGGTATGTTACTTTGCACACCACTTCGGTGACATGCCTATTCCAACATCGTCATGACTTTTCACAGCCCAAAACTCATTAACTATAAAACGTCTTCCTTCTGGAATGTAACCGCAGCTATCTCACAGGGAATCAGATTGAAGATCCTCCGTCTCCATTCTGTGACTGTCTACATTGTGCTTTACACAAGATATGCAGAGAAGATTGATCAATAACGCAACCCTGATTTTAACCCAGCTCCAATCACACATCAGACCTACGGTAGATCAAACATACCTGTTAAACCTTGTGAAATGAAAAGCATTCTCAACCTAATAACTAAACCTTATTTAATTTCCGATATGATTATCTTATAACAAAAAACTCATTCTCAAAAAAATATTTGTATCTATTTATACCCAAGCTCAAAGATCGTCATCCAATACCTTAAAATAACCATTTATACTTAAACCTAAATAACTTTTTGTGCACACATGCACTTTTAGATTCAAACATTTTTAAATCATGACTTAGTCTTCTTCTCAAGAATATAACTCCTCGACCAACGGCTTAATAAATCCAGTGTTCTTCTCTCTAAATCAGATAAATGGTCATGGTACTGTAGCAATAAATGCAATCAGTGAGGGAGCGCATGTTTAATACCTAAACATGCATGCAGCATCACGTTAAAATGCTATCAGAGAATGAGCAAACGGCGCGTCCTCTGTGCATTCATGGATATGATTTCCTCCGTCACGTGGTATGCCATCGTTTCCATTCTCGTCCTCTCCTCCTTATCGCAACTCGCAGGCTCCCCCATCTGGTATAAATTGCCATTAAACGCACACAGCCAAAGTTCCAGCAACGTATACAGCTATCTGCTCGCATTAGGACCACCATTAGGAGCCACAGGTCACCCAAAGGTTTAAGTACGTACTGACAGCATACTGTACACGAGAGCAGCACAGCATGAAGGAATAAATTGCATTTGTATTTTGTCTTGTTGACACTCATAGACAACAATGAAAAAAATTCAATAAGAACGATGCAAAATATCGATGAAAGGTCAAAATAAGACATTTTAATGTATACAGAGTAAAGAGCAGAAAGGGGGACAGAGAGTATGCAGTACATTGCTTCTTAGTTTAAAACTAAAATTTAAAATTGAAATGGGACTCACCAGCCGCTGTTGGCCAGAGATATAGAGACGGAGCTGAGCAGTAAGTTGCACTTGGACTCGCTGGTGATGGCTTCACAGTTGGCCCCCGGTGAGATGACCAAGAACTCTCGCATGCCATACCTGTCGGAACAGACCTGGGAAATCAATCTCAACGCCCCAGAGCACAGCTTGGTTATTTCCCCTTATCCCTTTCTTTCCGTTTTAATTAGGATCTTTTTTTTTTTTTTTTTACCTCCTTCATGTCCCTGCTGCTGTGAGACAGCTAAATATCCTGTCGGGGATTAAAGCTAGGGTAGGCAATTTGGAGATACCAGCCAGAGTAAACTAGATTTTAAAAGTATCCAACCCAAAAAAACAAACTCTCTCTTCAGGACTCCCTCCCTGGCTAGCTTAAGTAATAGGTCTTCCTAGCCTTTTGGAAGACTCTGGTCATGGGCAGTCAGTGCACAGGCAGAATCCGCAAAGGTAGCTGGGTAGGTAGTTTGAAGAAGAGGTAGGCGATCCAATGATTTCAATCGTTTTATTTTTTTGTGATAGCTTTTGAAAGATTGATTGCTGTCGGGGGGTAAGGATTTCTACAAATATGGCAAAAGACTCTTAGAGAGTTTGTTGGAACGGCGAAGTTGCCTTAGCAAATACAAAATGCAGAAGATCATCTTCTTGGCGTATTGTGTACTGTTCTATATGGAGACAGAATCTAAGTAACTCAATGCATGTTGATGTACGTCCATGGCTCACTGCATGTACTGTACATTTATAATTATGTATGTGGCAATAGATTTGATGCTATTCATTGCATTCATATCAGGACATACTAGTACAGCCGGCCAAGTTGCAATAGCAAATAAAACTTCAGAAGATCATCTTCTTGGCGTGTTGCATCCGTCAGGTTTATGTCTACCATGTTCACATTTTGATATTCTGTGTGTGAAAAGGGGGGCACTCACCATCGCACCAGACAGTGCGCCCTCGGAGGAAAATCATTGTTCATACACAGGAGGTCCTGCATAGCCAAGGGAAATGCATCTAGAGACACAGAGCAGATCAGTTCAGAGGGAATGAAGCACTTCTATTAAATAAATAAATCAATGAACAAGGCAAGGGCCAGAAAATCTCAAAAAAATTATTAGCATAATCGATTTTGAAGTTGAATTGAATACAATTAAACTGTAAACTAATTTACTAAAATAAATAGAATCTATGATTAAGTAACGGAATCGTTTTCTTGATATACATTCAATAAACTGTGCCATACTTATACATTTTAAGTGCAACAAATACCATATTATACATAGCAATGTGGGTTATTCTGATATTTGCCATATCGCCATGGCAGAAGGAAAACTAAATGACTACTGTACCTTCCTCGAGTTCCTCTTTCAGATCACTCTTGTCTGATTCCTGCTTCAAGTAGTGGTGGGTTATAGAGAACTTGAAGTCAGCGAAGTTGATCTCCTGAGACTTTTCCTCCCAGGTGCCACTGGTGTATTCACCCTGATAAGAATACATAATAGGTTAGCCCTTTAAGTAAGTAACTTTGGCAATGTTGAGCAACCGCAGCTTCACCTCAGCTGCATCACCAGTCCCGTTGTACATTCATATCCAATGAAAGGACTCTCTGTCCTGGATTATTCAATATATACCACGGTTATCAACAATGACTTAAGATGCCACCTCATCATTAACATTGTTGATTTGTTTTATCTACTTAATGAGCTGAAATGAACATGTGCTTCCAAATGCTTTGGGCATTTATATTTTTTGACATCAAGGTAACATATCGTTGGATTTTGTATTTGACCGTTGTTTTTATTGTCAGCTTTGTAGCAGAGGTGTCTGTTAACCATAGACACCCTTGGAAAGCAAATAGACAAATCAGGTTAAAGTATTCAACAATGCTTTATAGAGAATATAAATAGGTATAAAGAGGAATCAAAATATGTCTTCTCAGAGGTCTTACTTTGGGGAAAAAGGTAAGGACCAGTGAAAAGATGGGTTTACCTTCTCTGGAGAAGCCCTTCCGGCAGAGCTGCCAATGAGCTTCCAGTCATTTAACACTTCCTCAACTCTTGACACAAACCTGTCGAGGGACAATCAGTTTTAGTTCTGCTTTCATTCAGTGCATTAACTGCGGGCTCAGAAGCAATCAGCGTAAACATGTACCAGGAAAAATAAATGCAAAGCAAAATCATCCAGCCTTTAGATTAATTCAACAGCTGTATGTGAGTCAAGATGTACTTATTAATACTACACAGGATTTTTAAATTAAATTAATTTAGAACGTTTTAAATATCTTGGACCCTCCCCCATTTTGGCCCCCCTGCTTTCATATACGATTCTAGCTATACTATAGCTTCAGACATGTCACTTGTAATAAGCAACCAACACTGCTCTATGTGGAGACAGAATCTAAATAACTCAATGCATGTTTATGTTTGTCCATGGCTCACTGCATTTACTGTACATGTATAATTGTGTACGGAGCAATATAGTTGATGCTATTCATTGCGTTCATATCAGTACATACTAGTACAGAGATTGAACGTTTTTCTGAAAAGTTCAATCATATAGCGCAAGGCTGAACATAGAAAAATGTAACACCCAATAAGATGATTGTGCAAGCAAGTTATTTTATGGCAAGGAACAGATTAGCACTTTCAACCATGTTTTCTGCTTGGCTATCCACATGTCTCGCATGAAGTTGAACATGAGGTCAAACACAACACTCAAAACCTCACTTTATTATTATCAATGACGAGTATTGTTTAAAAACGTAGCTAGAAGTATCATAAGAGAGGTGAAGCCAAAGCTAGCTAGCTCTCTCCTCACAGCACCTTTCCCATTCGGACGCGGTAGTGAAGTCCGTGATCTCAAACACCTCCGTCTCGGGCTGCGAGGAAAATACATTATTGTCACTTCAGTCGTTTATAAGCATGGGATCATATTGCTGAAATAGTGTCATAGTTGTTAAATAACTCACATCACTGTCCGCTGCCATCGTGAATACCTCTTGTTTACTTTTTTGTCATATGTTTCGTTGCATTATGGGAGTGCAGTGACGTCAGCACCAAGCCGAAACAGCTCGTGCCTGACGTGGAGCATCAGAGCCTGCAGGAGTCAGCATAATGGATGTAAAGGAAAAACCGCAACAGGCTGCCCGTTGGGAGGGAAATCATAAACAAAAATCATGTTTTGCCACCAGTGTTAAGTGATAAGAGAGTAAACAATCGTACGACAGTGCATCTAATTCAGAGGGACAGAAAGTCCCCGAGACAGGATAGAAGGGGATGCCAATGCTATACCTTTTTTGTGATCCTGCTATCCCATATATATTTAATTCTGCAGGGGTTGTTGTAGCCATGTCACCATTCGTATAAATGGCATTCGTAAAAATAATCTGCCTTTTTCTAGTTTGAGGAGGCAGTAGGAACGTCCGAAGTAGGAATTCTAATACATCGGACAACATAGGCTACATATGCAATAGATTGTATTGTTTTGTTATTTTCATTTACACATGAAATAAATGTCATCCCAAAAGTTTTTGATACATTAATTAATTGCGCAACGCGAATTAATAGCCAATAATGTGGAAATAGCATGTCCGCAAACAAACGTATTCACAAATAGGTTTGCCTAAAGTGACCAGCAGAGGTCCCCGCATGATGCCAAATTATTATTCACCATTACAAAATAACTTTATATTCTTTAACATGATCAAGCTAATGTATCAGTCCTAAAGTCCTAAGCCTACATAGCTGTAGTTTGAAATGCTACTCTATATTATTGAATAGTGGTATGGCCCTGGTCCTGGTAAATTATGGTTAATCTGAATGCAATGTCTTTGACCTCACAGGGGCCAGTTCTACACTACAAGATACAAGTGACAAGAGCTGAACTTAAACTACAACCTCATTCCTCCGAACCCCAGTGTTCCAAACTCATCTGCATTTTTACATATTTAATCAAATAAATGTAACATTCTTTGCAAAGCAAAAAATTGACCAAAAGTCTTGGACCATGTTATAAAAATTGCTTCAATCACTCATAATCAAACTCATACTTATTTGAATAGGCAATGCCTTATAACGAATATTCTAAGAACAATAATTGTAAAATGTACACAACATTTACTAACCATTCACTTAATTGATATGGAAGATATTTCTGAAGAAGATAGTAAAAGGAGTGATGTAGTTAACAGAAATTAAAATACTGCTTCCATGCACCCAGTGTGCTGGTCAATTGGGTCTGAGCAGGGCCTTAGAGAGAATTATCTCTATCATTTTGGGTCTGAGTATTAACCACGTATCCTGCACAATAACCTGCTCACACGTCACACCTGCCGCTCCGCCTTTTAATGCCGTACCTCTTCATCTACCCATCGGTCTTCCTCTTGACGCACTGCTTGCTCTTTCTGTCCCTTTCCCTTTCCCTGTGGCCGTCCCTCCAGTTTTCTCCTGTGTTGGGTCTTGGCTGAATGCTTTATACAACTACGGTACCTTTAAGGACGCTGACGTAACCATTTGCTGGATCGTGATAGGCTTATTGAGTTCCGCTTGCCCGGCTTGAGCAAACAGCATGGCGGAGGAACTGTGGAATAAAGTAAACATTCCTTTTCCAAGTGCTGCTTCTTCTGTAAAAATAAATCCAAGAATCTTAGAAGGTATTTATTTTTTCTGAATCATGTATGAATCCATCTGAATTTGACAATGTAAACAGCCGTGGCACGTGTGCTTTTTGTTACCCACGAGGCTATGACCTATGTAAATAACTTGCAGTAGTGTGTGACAATACGTTTTTGTTTCGTTGTTTAATTTGAAAATACTTTGCATTTGTAGATGCTGATATTAGATGGCTGCTGAAGAAAAACGACACGGTCCTTGGTTTGCTCAAAAGCCACATTCTTCAAACGGAGATCCGAGTTCTTTATGAGCTGCTGTTCACTTGTAAAAACAACCATGGGACAAACCTGACGTTTCGGGCTTTAAAGCAGGTAGGACAGTGATTCGACGCTTAGTGTTCCGTACACGGGCTTAGATGTGCATTGTAATAAGTGGCGAGATCGGAGGGAAGCAACATTAAACATGCATTGTTGTTATTTTTGTCCCAAAGGTTGAACAGTGTATCAACAGACTGAAGGAGATGAAGCTTGATGCCGCCCTCCTAAATCTTGCAGACTGTTGTGCAAGCAGGTTTAAAAGGTATTTGGCCAGTGTGATGGATGACTGCACCAGTTTCTTCAGACTTGACAACGGTGGAGCCGATGTAGTTACCCCTTTTCCTGATCAGCTGTATTGTTATTTTTGCGGAACATACTTGAAATATCTTTGTGTTTTTTTTGTAGCAAGATCTACCCCGCAGCGGCTTCGTGTGTTAGCTCATGTCCCAGTCAGCCCATGCTGGAGTGGGTCTCTCTCAAGGTCCTGGGAGCTGCCCGGCTATTGGCCTGCGTAATGGATTACTGCAGCAGATCATTCACGTATCCTTATGGGCTGTTGAGCAGCATTTGGGGTGTATGCATTTGTATCTGACCTATACTGGAATTCCAAAGGTTTTATAAAGGTTGCTGCCTTAACTTCTATCTTCTATCACGGATAGCCGTGCAAGGCAGCAGCTTAAACAGGACGAATTTATAGTCCTAAGTGTGGTAATCACCGGCATGGTTAGTCGTCTATGGTGAGTGCATCTACATTTTATCTATTTGTATTTATTTGTAATAATAGCATAATTCTATTTTATTTAATGTTCCTCTAACTCTGGCCCCACAACAGGGTGTATTTCAGGGCCATGGTCGTTGCCCTGGTTCCACTGTATGGACACATTCAGATTCTGCTTGCGACGGTGTCCCAGGCACAGCCCATGCCCTTCCTCACTGGCTACCACCTGCCAACCGACCTGACGCAGTTCATTGGGCCATCATGGTCCTCACTGATAACCACAAGCTTCAAATCGGATTGGCTCCTCAATACGCTCGCTCCCTCAAACCCCGGCCTCCCCCCCACCGACATGAATAGTTACGATGTGGGCGTGGCACTCCAAAGAGGTGTTTGGATTACATGATCTGCTCTATTCAGAAAAATATTCCTTGTATTCCTCCTGTCCATCTTAAAACACTTAGAGGTGCTGTAGGTAAGATTCGAGAGTGTGGCTGCCTCTATCATTTCTGATAAGCCTGCTTCTTTTCCGTGATGGTTTGGAAATATATCTTGCCTTTTGATCCCAGTCGTATAAAATGCTAAACTTATCAAGGGCTGAGATACGTATCAAGAAGAGCGCAAATGAGCGAGGGGATGTTTTTTTTTTTTTGTTTAATTTCAAAAACTTGCTCTCTTTTCTGCTGTCTCTCTTTACAATGCTCAAATCTTATCTACAGCACCTTTTTAATTAATAGTTAGCATATTGAAACTATGTGGCGAGGGGCATAGAAATCAAATAAATGGGCGAATTGGACCCTGAACGCAGGAGCGTTTCCATATGATTCCTGATGAATTTTCCATGCTTACTTTTCAGTTCATGACGTAGACAGTGATCAAAATCCTTCAATCAAGATCTTCAAAAATGTTAGACGGGTATGTCAGCTACACTGCTCTCGTGTTTTGGATTTTAGAAATTACTAAAAGGAATATAATGATAAAATAAATTCACTGCTGTTTTTATTGGTTGTTCCCATACAGGATCCCATGCCATCTTCCTTTTCATGGAAGAGTGAGCAGGGAGAACAGGAAAGGGTTTTCCTTGCACAGGTCCGATCAGCTGCTACTTGTAAAGATTTGGCCACCCACCTGAAGGAGATGATTGCATGGTGTGTATCTCAGAAACGGAAACGGGAGAAACCGTATTTCTCGTTCCTGCATCTTAAGTGCAGAAGGTTGGAGCGCCTTGAATTGGCAGGAAACAGGTGAGAAGGACGACTAGAGCCCTCGTCTCAAGGATGTACCAGTTTATCATTGTGTTTACCTGTGTCTTTAGAGGTCTACTTTTTGTAACTGATTTGACATTTAAACAGAAAAACACATTTATGAACACGAATGTTTAAAATGTAAATCTCCAATAAAGACTAGGGTCAGAATCACACTGGTATGATCCTTTTGTCTTCCAATGATGTGTCAATACTTTGTGAGGATTTTGGAATCATCTATAATGTCATGGATATTGTGTGTCAACTTATTTATTTTTTATTTTTTAGTTTGCCGAGGAAGATGCGGCGTCTCAAAGGCGAGGTCTGCTGGGTTCTATCCCCCTCGGACCCGCTCCCTGTATCCTGCCACTCGCTCAGCACCTTATGGAAAAGGACCCATCCCAAGAACCGCTTCCAGCCGATCAGGTCTCGATTACGGACCACGGGAGCTCGTGTTAAGGTTGGTGCCCAGAGGGAACCGCAGCTGGTGAGGCGACGACCAAAGCAGGGAAGAAGGACTTGCAACACAACCAACGTGTCTGCCTCCAGTGGGCAAGATGAAATAGATGACATATTTTCTTCATTGGATTTTTGAATGCATTATTGGGTTTACATACCTCACAAATCTTTTTGTGGTTAAAGGAGACCCCAACTTTAAATATCAAAACCAAATGGACTCCTACAGCTTGTTTGCCACAATCTGTAAGGATATTAGGCAAGCTTTTTATCTACTTGCTGCCAGGATCATCTAGGCTTGAATGACGGTAAATCTGGCTGAAGAACATAGAGTTTGGATGTGCTTATTTTGTGCCGACTCCAATTGCATGCATGCTGCATCAGAACTGTCTGCAATTTCTGGATAAAGTGTTTCCAACAAGGCTTCTCCAAATTAGGAAAAATTATGGCCGAAGATAATTGCGTAAAAATAAATAAAAGGTTTCTAGCCAAACTTAGTTGATTACGTCCTTGTCCTCAAGTCAGCTGTGAGCTTGCTCTCTGACAATTTAAGAAGATTTGAACTCCCTGATTAGTCCACATTAATACCTTTATGGTAACAAAGAAAAAACTGATTTTATCAGTACTGGATTTATCCACTGAGTAGACAAAGAACAATATGGCCTTAGTGTTTGAAAGGTAATGCTCAAAATCAAAAACCTGGCACACCAGTATTTGGATTAGGTGTCTGCTTTTAATGACGTATTTTAAGGTTCCTTCATTATCGAATGCCTTTACTGCTATGATGTCAAAATGTAATTGTTAAAGTTATAATGGAATTTATCAGTAAGTGCTCAGGATCCAGTGAGATATAGATACAAAATTGCAATATTGAAAGAGGTTGACATATCATCATGGTACTGTGTCTGCACGGCTCACCCATATTTTTGTTGTATCTAGCCAGAAGCAGAAATTTCCATTTTCATTTGTATTGAAAGTACCAATGGTATATTAAATGGTGACCTGTAATGTTGTAGACTCATTGAAAGCTTTTGACAATGTACTGTTTTGGTCGATTCAGGCACATACACTTTATAACATGTTTATTAATATAATGTAAAACAATAAATATTCAATATAAATGGTTTCAGGTTAAACGTTGGGGAAACTAGTAAGAAATAGGATTTTAAGAAACATATTTTTGTCTGAGCATGTTGTGACATCACATCCGTTCCGCTGTCTTCCTGGTGGCAGCACATCCGGAAGGTGGGGTCTTCGTTGTAGCGGTTTGTTACCGTTTGGAAGTCGGCATACATTGAACTCGTTGTCTTCTACCATATGCACTCTCCTGGATAGTATCAAGCAAAAACAACAATTCAATTCCTCTTCTGGTAAGATTTAAAAACATTTAATTTGAGAGAAATACATGTTTTCATAAATAAAAATGTATAATTGGAAGGGGTCCTTAATAAAGGAACCGCGACGCACTATGGATAATAACACCGATATAGGAGGAGAGTATTTATTGTGTTCCCTTAATTCCTATGTCCTTTCTTAACATGCTGGTGGGTGTTGGTCATTTGAAGGGTTTCTGAGCTTTTAATTAATGGGCCAATCTCGCATCGTTCTACTGATCATCGCCCCCATGCAATGAAGCGGGCGGCAGCATGTAGGCAAGAGACCACTGATATGAGTCGCTACGTTACACCGACGTTTGTGTCGTACAGTAGTCTACATTAATCAGGGCACGTTCGTGGTTCCCCTGAATACAACTTTGTTCAATGGTTTTTCCGTTTAAGTTTTTTGTTGATGAACGCAACCATATTGAAGACAGCGGGGCAGATCGACAATAGCGCCGTCTGATTTGAGTTGTGTTGACGGGTAGTCTATGATGCTGTAGCGAGGTTGCCATTTGACATGCAAATATCATTAATTCAGATGCTTACTTTAGACCTGGGGACATGCCGTTTTCCCATGAGGCTATGACACGCCCAAGGTTATTTGCCTATAGTTGAATCCAAGCCAGTCAGCACAAAATACTGTTTTCACAACAGTTAGCTTTGGTCAAACCGTTTTATTATGCGTTGGTGGCGCGCATCTACAATACTGTCAATACAAGGGTGTTCAATAGATGGTGATGAGTTCTTCAAACCTGTAGCGTAAGGTCATCAATCAATATTCTTTGTGAAAGGTTTTAATGACACACACACACACACACACACACACACACACACACACACACACACACACACACACACACACACACACACACACACACACACACACACACACACACACACACACTGGGTCAGTTAAACTACATCCATTTCCTCACTTTGAGTTATACCTTGAAACTGAATTCCTAATTAACCTTCTCACTTAAATGATGCAAATAACTTTAAAGAATAGCTGTTTGGTCGTGCCTCAAAAACGGCATACAAATCAAGTTTATTTGGAATGATTTTCTTTCAGATTTCATTGCCCCCTGTACATACGGAAGACTCATTATATAAGACATATGCCATGGAGAGAGCAAATTCAGCACATCTAAGCATTAGAGGATGAAGCTCATCATTAACGTGGATAAGATTAACCTGATTAGTGGAAACGATCATTCTGGGATTATGTCCCTTATAGCAGTAAATCAATTTACACTGTGATAAAGCTGTGATAAAAGCAAAGCCTGTATACATAACAGTTAAATTTCTCAAATGAAATATAGGCCATACACCGATTACTGAAATTGCACTATGCTGTATTGTTTACATGACCACTTAAATAATCCAACCATTGTTTTATACCGTGTATAATCTGGTTATTATTGTCCAGGTCAAGATGATTTTTGAAACGAGTTGGAGTTGGGTTTGGCTTTTAATAGGCCTTTGGACCATATGGGAAAGATGTGTCTCATTAATGTTTGTGTAATGTGTTATAATGTTGTTGGTATCTCTATCTCTGTGGTGTCCTTAATTAACACAAGGGCGAGGCAAACCTTCCATAAAAAGGCTTCTCTGAGCAGTGACATACAGTCTATGGTTAACATGGGTCTCCGCCAGGAAGAGCGATGATAATTTCAGCCGCATACTTTTAAATGGCCACTTGTTACCAACATTTCGTAATTTAGATTATCTAGGAATTGTGGGTCACTGGTGGTTTTGGTCTTGAAACAGCAGTTTATTATTAAAGCTTACCCATTGCACCTCAGCAGTTCACAAAAATACCTGATGGGTTATTTGACGAGCATCCGTCAACATGTACTTTCCAAAGTTTCGATGCAACTACATGTTCATATTGTTACCACTATTGACCATTGTATTCATGTGTGTGAGTGTGACTGACCCATGTAACCCTGGCATGGGCTGACTTTGCATTGATCCTTCCAGTTAAGGAAGTTAAAAAAAACAGCTTGTTTAACCACAGCTATTAGCAGATTGTTTAGCCAATTCTAGATAATTTTACATTGACAGAGATTCCTTTCATGGTTGCACCTAGCATTCTCTTTAGTGAAAACAATTGAAAACAATCTTTAGTGAAAACTTTGGATAAACACATATTTTCATGTGTTGTGTGCTTGATATATTGCCTCTGCAATAAGATTACAATATTGAGCTGGGCACCAGACGGGACTAGTTTCTAAGCTTCTTTGGCCTGCAGCTTCTTCTCTTCTGAGAGGCAGACAAAGGTCATGTGAATGGAACTAAATCAGCCGTACATTTCATTTCCCCCACGACTGGGACCATCTGATGTTTATGCTAGTGCTTCCAACAACTTCATTTTCCATCAACCTGTCAGAGAGATATTTCCAATGCATCGGTGTTTTTTTTTTTTTTTTGAGAGGAACATGTCATGTTTTTATTCATGATTTTATATCCCAACTTACAAAACAGCGATTGCAGTATTCAAAATAGTATTCAAAATATTATTTTGTATTCAAAATATTGTCCATAATCAAACTTTGGGTTTGTTTGCCAGGTTTTGGGACTTGCCATATGATCCATATTAACCAATCAGGGTTTGCCTTAAACGTTTTGGAGCAGTATCTGAGGTTTGATTAACTTTACCCGGCTTAATCTCATCAGAAATCTATCTGTTGATGGCAATGATGTTATAAGTCTAGGCAGGATGACAATGCTCACCAAGTCAAATGGACTTTCCACGCCGGACGTGAGGTTCTGGGGAAGGGTTATTGTTTGATCTATTCCCACCGGTGTATATCCCTTAGAAAACCCTGGGTTGTCTCCCGTTCTCCCAGAGCAGGATGTTGGTCCAAACTCAAGCTGCAGAGTCGTGTATCGTGGCGCATATCTGGCATCCTATCTCTTTTCTTCCCCTCTGATAGACTGCAAAGGCTTGAACAACATCTCGCCTCGAACGGCCAGATGTTTTGTTTAACAGTAACAGAAGGAAGATGCCAGCGCAATTAGCTTTTAATGTTGGCCTCAGTTGAACTGGGGTGACTTTGGTCTGGAAGGAGAGTCCTCTCGTTCACAGAAATGGTTTGAATTGTTGTGTCATACTTCTTGAAGTAAAGAGACGCGATCGTTTTCAATGTCATTGGTTTCATGTTAAATGGTTGAAGTGCTTTTTCTTTTATAAACAAGGGATCATGACTAAAAGCCAAGGTAACACACTTAATAACGGAACATGATTCTTGATACAAATTGGCCTAACCCAAATCAAATTCACAGAATGTCAAATCCCTAAATGACTTGATTGTGCTCTATTTCAATATGAACTAGCTGGCCTTGTTATTGTGGTTGTTCTGCCAGATCTTATAGACGTATGCCAGTGGTGTGTTAGGGGATGAGTAATGTCCTGCTGTAATAAATTCCTCTAGTGCTGGCATATATTACAATCTTTATAGACATCATGTGCTATATACTACCTAGTACCTACAATACAATTGCCTATGCTAAATCTAGTACTCTTAAATTCGTTTTTGTGGTACATTTACAGAACACTTACTGTGAGTGGGTTTAAGTGGCTGCTTTGAAAGGCTTGGACCCAACCCATTTGATTCGGTCAAACTAAAATATCATCAAACCCGTGATCAGGGGTATTTATGAATTTATTTGAAGTTTTCTTCTTGGTGCTGATATTGAGTCTGAAAAAATGTACCATTCATTTATAGGATAATATAGCAGTACATTGTAGTTGTCATTCTTGAAATATGGCTCTTAATTTCCTTCGTAATTTAATGACTAGATATCTAATGAGAGGATGAGTTTCTGCTGCTGTCTCTGAGGATGAGTGAATTGCCACATCTGCTGCCTGTTAGATGACTGGAGGAGTGTTTACGTCCAATGAAGAGGTGCATCGGTTCTCTGTTGGAGCTCATATTTACAAATGTTACTGATTTGCAAATTTACTTGAAAATAGTTGATCATGGACTCTATAAAAAATATTGTTCAAATATGTTCACAAGCAGCAAGTGCGATATTTTGTTTGGTAATTCAATACTATACGTCGTCCACCGTACGTTGGTCATTATTTCTTTTTAGCGAATGAAGGCCAAGACACCATAACAACTAGATATTTCCTATTTGAATGGATGACTTCTGTGTGCATCCTCTGTTGCTGCTTAGCATCAACAGCTCTATGTGACAACTGGAGTTTCATGGAGCTGCACTGGTTTGTTTAACTCTGTTCGACTACTTCCTCTTACCAAAACTTTTACCATTAATACATACCCCCCCCCCCCTTATGTAGGTTGCATAAGTTTTTATCTGATCATCTCACCAGCATCCTTTCATTATGAAGAGCAGAACTTGATGATTATAGATTATAGATTATAGTCCACCCCAGCCAACCAGCCCTTGTTAGTTTTCCGCCAGCAACCTGACGGTTTTCACACCATTACTTTGAATAAAGACTGACATGATGAAAAGGGTTTTACAGATGGACATTTGTTTCATGTATAATGTGTATGGGTTATTTAGTCCAAGCATTAGTCAACTCTGAAAAGGGAGTAGCCTAGCTTTTGACTTTCTGCGTCAACTTTTTGGAATGCTGAAGTAACAGGAGGGCGGTTAAAACGCCAACGGAGGGTTGGCTTTAACAGTGATTAATTTACCCTCCCTTGTGCTCTCTGAATCATATCGATATGCATGGCTCTGAGAACCAGTCCTGTCCTGTGGCAGTTTCTCTATTTCCACTGGGTGTTGCACTTAAAGCACTTGACTTTTTTTGCAAACTTTATGCAAATTCCACTTCGGGGGTCATGGGTCAATTCCATTGAGTACGATTTCCCTCCCCCATGTACAATTTAATACATTTTCAAGCAACATTTTCTGCTTATGTAATTTCCAATATCCCTACAGAAGTTGATGCGTTGAGTGTTTTCATGGAACTTTGGGCCGGATACAGCTTTAATAGTTTTTACACATCAAATAAACATTTGATTCTCACACCCAATCACATCAAATTAACAGGATGTCTGATATGCATCTCTGGTCTTTGGAAAGATTTTTAGCCATATTTTAAAATCAAATCACAAAAGGCGCAACAAAACGGCTCCAAAGACGTGCCATACTTTGGAACCACTGTCACTGTAGGCATAGTCCAAATAAAGTGTTTCAGTAAGTGTTCGTCTGTCCTGTCATTTCCCTGACATTGAAAACTAGCACACCGTTTTCATGCCCTTGTCACTGCCGTGTAAACAGATCAATGAGCAGAATCACAACCGTTTTTATTTTAAAGGAACTCCTATCGAATTGAGGGGAAGTGAGGCAGCAGAGTGTGTTTAAGGAAGAAGAAGCCTACTTAGTAGCTACTGCCAGCGTAGAAGGGTTTGGTACCACAGTGGAGAGGATTTAACACCCCCCTTCACCTCACATCTTTTACTCAAAGCTTCCTCTGTGCAACTTGCTGGAGCTGAAGTTAGTTAGTATGCACCACATCGGATCTGTTGTTGAACCTCATGGATGCATGTTTTCGTGAGCAACCCCGTGAATTTAGTTTTTTTCAACCCAGCCATCCCATAGACAGGCTGTCCCCTATCTTATCTCCCCGGCTTTTTTGTTTGAGATGCTGACAAACTGGCATCTTTTCCCTTGTCTCGTCTGTTTTGCTCTTCAATTATTCATCGTAACTTGTTCATGCCATAGCACCAACAAGCCAGAACAAGTAGGATTTCTTTGCTTGAATCCTAACAGAACGACGAGAGAAAACAGGTGTGGTAGATGTTGATGCCTCACACCAGGAGTTGACTTGAAGGCGGGGTTATATTATTGAGAAGCGTTGCATATTATTTGGCAAATAAAGTGTTATCATTTATGAATAAATAAATAATGGGGAGAGCTAAAATACAATTCATAAACACAAGAGGCAGAAAGAGGCTGCATTACTCATCGATTGTGCCACCTGTAATTCAGTTTACACTGTGCAGGCTACAGCCGATCAAATGACTTTTAGCTTGGTTTGGATAAATGAAAGGCTTGAACGAAGCAAGGTCATGCCTGATAAGGATTTTAGTGTCTTTATCTTTATGGACCTGGCGTACCCACTGTTCACTGTACGCTACAGACTGACAAAGGTCACAAGGTCAGCATTCATATCATTCATTGTTCTTCTGGTGTTCATTCTTATCGCACATGTTGAGACTATTTGATGTTATCCACATAAGGGAGCCCTGCTAACCTCCGGTAACGGTTCCCAGGTCCTGCAAAGAGGAAGTGGAGGGAGAGCAGAGGCAGGAACTTGGGACAGGTAACCCCCCCCCTCACCCCCATTCTCAACCGATATAATGCAGAGGACATTTCCCTCCTGTTGTTTTCCTCTGGGCTGGAGAAAGGAGGGGGAGGATGTATGGTAGACTCCTCACGCACACGCACGTACACACACACCTAGTTGTGCGTGGAGCTATGCCGGGCCATTGTTTGTGCCTCGCTCCATTTCTCTCCTCATCAACTCCTGTTTTTGTCTAACTTTTTTCTACCATCAGCAAAGCAGCCCCACCTCACCCCACAAACAAAAGGTAGAAATTGCCCACAAGCACCACCGTGTCTCCCCTGTCCTGGTCTCTATATCTCGGCTGTCTGGCTGCACTATCCACAGGGGGGGAGGCGGGTTGGTCTCTCTCCTCCGACTTTTCCATCCCCTCATGGCCGTTTTCTCCCTTGTTGTTGTTTTGCTTTATTTCCACTGAGCGCGACAGGGGCAATAGGGCGTAGAGACGGGCCGTGATGTCATCAGCAGACTGTTCTGGAACAAACCGTCTCCTCCAAAGGTTTAGGACAGGAACACCCGCACGAAGAGTACTGAGAAGAAAAAGTTGTCTTGTATTCCCATGGGATTCTTGCTTAAAACCCATTATTAAAAGCAATCAGAGTGTATTATAACCTTCTATGTATTCATGCAGCCTAAATAGATGATTATAGTACCCCCTGTTTTATTATACTCCCTCTTTAATATTTTGAATCTATTATGAGCTTATAAATGGTGCAAAGATTTGGTCAGTCTATTGTCACAGTGACCAAACTATGCAAAATAAACTAAAAATTTGAGTTGTGATTGAGTGGATATGTGTTTGTGTGTGTGTGCACAGGTGTTTGAGTAAACATACATCATTGGGCCTGTGCATTGGGGTCCGGCTGACAGCCATCAAATGAATCTTCAACCCGTCCCTCTGGCCTGCCTGGCGGGCATGCTCTCTGTCATCTATATTTCAGCAGCGGGGCCCCAAGTTATTAAAAGAGAGAGAGAACCCTTTATAATGAAGCTCCCATCTCACTTTCTCTCCCCACCCATTGCCGTCCCGTATCTAGGTCAAGAAAGACGTCAGCAGTTTCTCTTGAGCCACATCTACTATCTCTTTTTAGTTATGGGAATTTCTTTTGGGGGGCGGTGCATACTGGAAGAGGCATTGCTTTGGTCTTCTTTCAATATGTCATATTGGAACGTGCGTTTGGCCCAATATTTAGTCCTTGTTGTGTGACATTGTTATTTTCATGCCTGGCAGTGCATGGTCGGTGTGATCTTTTTCACATTCGCTCATTGATTCAAACTCACAAATGTGTGTTTGTGCATGTGGCCGGGTGGCCCACTTCACAAAGCTGCTGAATGACAGTAGTTTGAACGACAGCAGGAGAAGGGGGGAGTGTGGATATCCTTCTTGGTATATAGCCCTCTAATTCCCATGACAACAGGGAACAAAGCCAGGAAAACTCCAGGGCAGAACCCAGATTTCCTGGTTATAGAGTGTGAGGACAGACCTGGCATCCACCCCTGACCCCTCCCTCAACCCCGAGGCCACGAATCGGTGGCGTCATCACATTATAGCCCAGTGCTAAACCCATGACTATGGCTCCAGCGTTAACTATATAGTTGCTCTTTGTCGAAAAAGAGTGATTCCATTAACTCACGCCAATATTCCTAAATAATCCATTTTAAATGTTGCCAGATTCCATCCGTAGGCATGTCATATTGGGTAGGCACAATGTCATGTGAGATCTGGTTTCATAACACTATTTTGCAACTGAAACCCCATATCTGCTGAATTCAAATAATGATATGACCACCAGGCCACATCATTTTCAGCTCAAAACAAACAAACACATTTTGCTCGATAGCAAATAATGTCGATCGATATATAAAAGTGCAGTGCATACTGTGCATATATAAATATATGACGTGGAATGTTTGGCTGCTTGTATCTTCTCTGGAAGGGCAGAAGTTTGAAGGAGAAGGAGTTCTTATGAGCGTTTCTTTGACGTGTTAACAGTGTCTTTGAGGTGGAATGATTCTACTGATATCGGGGGGGGGAGGCCAGTGATTTTGAAGGATCGGTTGCTGATGCGTTGGAGTGCGTGTGGCTGCCTGGCCGAGCTGTGGTAACAGACCGCTATGGGGGATGTGAGAATGCATTCAATGATAGTTTAATTATAGGAAGGGTGTAGGAGATGCTGTTTGAAGTAGGGGAGCCAATTTCTCTGCACTCACGGAAAACAAAGACTTAGAGCAAATCAACAGTCACGGTTGGTACATTTGCTGATATCTCTGTTTTTGACCACCTTGTGAATGCCTTGTAAAGAACGGGACAAGAGTGTGTTTGCCGTTAAGGATTGCAACAACATCTTTTGGGACATTTGGGATTCAAATATATATATTATAGCGGATAAGCTGCCCATTTTACACTCAGGGTGCGCCGAAATTGTAGGGACCACAGGTTGTGACAAAATATTTTTTGGTCAAACCGGTGTAATTTAAAATTGGCTGTTGAATAAAAAATATAATTTGATCCACTGAAGACGCAACATTCCAACCTACTAAAATGATTATAACATTTATTTATAAACCCAATGGTAGTACAGTACATCACGTGGAATGCCAAAAACGTCATTAACGGTCGTGTTCGGGTGTCCAGCAGGCTAACCGCTGGATGGGAGACAGACGGCAGGAAATGAGAGGTGGAACGAGGCCAAAAGCCGCGGCTCTCGCTGAGGCTTTTTGTCGGCTCTGGCATGACACATTTCAACGGCAACAGTTGCTAGAGAGACGGCCTCTGGACTGCTGGCATGCTGATGGGCAGGAATCAGGTGATCACGAAATGTGTCACAACAACACAGGGGCCAGGAGACAACTAATTCAATGAGGAACCATTGAGTTAATATTTTCAGGGAACACAATACAGTATTAGACAAAAAAATATATAATTTCACTATTACTGAACAGAATTATAATATAACTTAGCGGAGCAAGGAAATCTCTCCATAAATGAAGTTGAAAAATCGTGACCTCGTCATGTGACCAGTATCGAGTTTAAATCCATATTGTTCATTAAAAAAAAAATGTCACTGAAGTTAAAATACTGTTGTATTCTGTGCCAAGACGATGACTGCTGAGGTTCACCGTCACCTGACTCTAACAAACTTTGATGGAGCCTGGGCGCTCAGTGGTACAAAGGCCACTTCGTTTTAAAGAGACTGCAGGCGGCCCTTTATTAACAACATCCACCAGTACACCTCATCCTCAGCTTGTTAATTTGGATGTGGTGAACGCTGGTCCGACAGAGATGGAGCACACACCACCAGTCACCCAGAAGCAGCCCCTCTCTCGATTCCCCTGCCCCTCTGGGGTTAAGAGTCACCGGGTGCAGACCGATGTCCTGCCTTGTCTTTAAACGAGGTTCGACCCTTGTGCCCTTCTTTAATACACTCGTAAACGGCTTCCTAAAGTAGAGGGCCGTGAGTCCTCTAGCGGCAGGGACCTTTTGATGGGGACCCCGGTTGAGTGGGGGTCTTTGTTGGGCCAAATCCTGGGGATTTGGCAGAGTATGTTATTGCCATCTTGGAACTCCATTAATGCAATGATTACCGTCTGTCCTGGTTTGCTACCACACTCCGGAGAGTCTCCATATATCTCTGTGCAAGGCCGGACCCTGGTTCCCAGTTTGCAATTGGAGAAAAAGGCATCGGCCTACATAATGTTTGTCAACGACTAATGATTTCACTTTTTGTTTTCCGCACATGCAGGTGGCGCCAGGTGTGTTTTCGGGGCAGTAACCAGGAAGAGCGTGTGCGTGCGTGTGTGTGCGTGTGGTTGTGTGTGTGCGTGTGTGTGTATGTGTGCGCGCGCACGAGAGAGGGAAACCGAGGGATTCAGCGATGGCTAACAGCAAGAGCAAGAACCAGAGCTCTCTGGCCCTGCACAAGGTCATCATGGTGGGCAGCGGAGGAGTGGGCAAATCGGCCCTCACGCTGCAGTTCATGTACGACGAGGTAGGCTGCCAGCTCGCCAGCGGTTGCTTCGGATAGTTGATCAACAGCCCTAAGGCAGACACCTGCACACCCACGACCCACTTCACTGTAGAGATGTAAATACACCACTGGCAATGCAGCCTTCCTCGCAAATGATATACTGTGCATTAGGGTTGCCGCGGTATACGTTATTACCGGTGTTGCCGGTGTGTAACACCGAGTAATTGGTGTTGGCCTCAACACCGGTAACACCGGTAATACCGTATACCGCTGCGCCAAGTTTTTTTTTTTTCAGTAATAAAAAACAAATTCAGTAAAAATGAATAATATAATGAAGAAAATAAAAATGTGTAAAAATAGGCCACAGTTTTGCTCTGTGCGGAAGAGAATTGGCGCGCTTCCTTACAAGACCGATAACCATAGCAACGCCGGTAAACAAACCCCGCGAAGCCCAATCCCTACGTGAGCTCCCCGCGCTACGGCCATCCGGAGGCGCACAGAGCTTTTGGCCGTGATATTATGATAGATAAAATGATATTATACTATTATTTATAGAACGTTATAAGACGCCAAGAATTTGTGCGCTGCCAGCCGCTGTCACCGAGTGTGAGAGGAGAGTTGACGGAGAAGATGGCGGTTGACCTAGTTTCAAAGTTAATACCGTTTATACCGGTAATACAGGTGTTGACACAAGCGTATTACTCGGTGGGAAAATGTCCACACCGCGGCAACCCTACTGTGCCTTCACACATGGTCTGAATGGTATTGGTTGAAATTAATTAATCGAGTTCGAACCTTTCCAAAAGGAACAAAATTGTATGTATTGACATTCAAGTATTGAAGTTTAAAATTATACATAATATACTCGTATTCAGTATTTTATGATAAAGAAACCGTTCAAACATGCCTACAATGAAACATGAATGAAACATATCTTCATGGTGATTAGGCCTTTGATTTGAGACGCACACCATCAGAGGAACATCCTTAAACATCCTTAAACAACCTCAACAAGCAGGCAGCATGGTGAAGTGCCCTTGAGCAAGTTGTTAAACCTTCAGTGGTCCCATTAGAAGTGAGTCTGTTGCCCAGAAGATGACTTGTGTATGAGATGTTGTGCTGAGCCAATATCCACAGGGGCCACCGTAACGACAACCCACATCCTCAGACAACTTTGCCTGGAAGGGCAAAGAAAACACGGATTTATCAAACTAATGGCTTTCCCTCAACTCAAAATGTAAACACAATGAATCAAGACACACATTGTGGTGTTTTGCACATCCTTTTTCGAAATGTTCGACACTTACTTATATCATATCTGTTGCAAATGAATTGTGTGTGTGGGGGGGGGGGGGGAATTTGGCTAAAATCTAGAAGTATAACCCTAATTATACCGTCCATAATAGCTCATACTACTAAACCTTTTATTATAACAGACAAGAGTCCTACCTGTCTTATCAGTATTTGAGAAGGAGGCAACAATGTCTGCAGAGCAATAATCTATTATATACTGAATGGGTGTTGATGTTCCCATTATCAGCAACACATTTTTTGATGTTTCTTTGTTCTCCTCTGTAAAAAACCCTCTACTTCCCTCTGCATATCATTTTATTTAAAAAGTATGCGTGATTACAATCTCACAAAGACGGTGGCAAACAGTATTTAGTAGAGCTGTCAGTTAAACGCGTTATTAACGGCGTTAACGCAAACCAACTTTAACGGCGTTATTTTTTTTTTATCGCGAGATTAACGTAATTATTTTATAAAAAAAAAAAAAAAAAAAAGATTTCTTTGGCTCAAAACAAAGAAGCAGTAGCCTGACTGCTATGTTCAAATGACATTTGTTCAAAGCAGTCGTTTAATTGCACTATAGGCTCTTTTTTTGTATCGTCCTGTTTTGATCAGTGTATATGCCAATGTTGTTATCAATACAAAATCATTTGCACAAGGCAAGCCGATGCACTTCACCATGTTGATAAGAGAATTAAAATGAGAAGAATTATGGGACAAAAAAATCAAGGGATATTTAGCATAGAAAAATAATTTGCGATTAATCGCGATTAATTAGAGTTAACTGACATTAATGCGATTAATCATGATTAAATATTTTAATCGCTTGACAGCTCTAGTATTTAGCTTTGGAGTTTTACTCTAATATGCACTTTGAAGGTGAAAGCCAGACAAAGAGATGTTGATTCAAAAGACTGAATGTGCATCGCCTTGAAGGTGATTTACCCAAGAAGTGGATAGCAATTATGTTGTCCTTGGAACTGAGCACATCTTTCCACTTCATCAGAAAGTGGTGTCCTTGTTCCTAGCAAAAAATGTAGTTTCAGCCTCTCTTGTTTCCCTTTCCTCCTGTTTTGATGAATCTAATGGAAAATGAAATGGTTCTTCCTGGCTTCCAGCATGTAGTGGTCGCATGTAATGCAAGGGTCTATTTCACGTGGAACATATGAGTAGGGTGGGAATAGCTTTTACTAATGTGGCTACAAGTACACCAGTTGTTTTCAAATCTGCAATTCTAACCACACTTCATCAGTCACCCAGAGGAGCTTGCTGAAAATTAATACCATAGCCTTTTGAATATCGATCACATCACAACACTAAAATGTGAACGTCAGTAAAAATAAGTTCTGTGGCATGCATTTAAAAATACTGATACATCAATTGAACCATTGTGTAAGTGTTATACCGAGGTGTTGCTCCACTTCCGGTCCCATTGTACCAGCAAGCCCACACTCACAACACCCCTCCCCGCCTTCTCATTGCACCCAGTTCGTGGAGGACTACGAGCCCACCAAGGCGGACAGCTACAGGAAGAAGGTGGTGCTGGATGGGGAGGAGGTCCAGATCGACATCCTGGACACGGCTGGCCAGGAGGACTACGCCGCCATCAGGGACAACTACTTCCGCAGCGGCGAGGGCTTCCTGCTCGTGTTCTCCATCACGGAGCAAGAGTCCTTCAGCGCCACCGTGGAGTTCAGGTACCCGCCCCCAAGGTCTTCCCTTACTACCACTGCCTGAACGCTGGTCTGTGCGTTATCTAACTTTGTGTTTTAAACCAGGAAACTGGGTTGGTTGCTAGTGCAACGGTTTGTCATGGTCGAGAGCCAAATTTATTATGGATGTATTTATGTGTCAAAATACGTCTGTACGGGAGATTGACAGACAACATAACAAAATGTGGTATCTGTGTTTCTTATGGCATCTATCTTATCTAATCCAAACAGAATTTCATAGCTGAAATAAGAAAAATATATATTCCATGCAATTATAAATATAAGGGATATACTGTAACCTGGGATGAAACGGTGCGTTCCTTTTGTTTGGGTGCTTTTTTTTTACAAAACCTCTTCTTTGTAAACTACACCAACATAAACCATCTCATATGTTGGCTCCCCCCATGATTCTGGCCCTCTCTCTGAAATTGGGGGTTTACAACCCCCTTGTTCCATTACTATAGGAACACTACCGCAATGGGGATATTTTTCAGGAGAGATACAACAACAAAAAATGCTGCGACTTTGATAAATCCAACATAAAAAACACAGTTTATACAGTTAACTTGAACATAAAATGTGGTTTCAAATTCCCATGGGGAGGTTTTACGCCGACCTACGCATCTCACGCACCCAGCAGAAGGCTGACTTGGTTGTCCCATTTTCCCAGGGAGCAGATCTTGCGGGTGAAGGCAGAGGAGGACAAGATCCCCTTGCTGCTGGTGGGGAACAAGTCGGACCTGGAGGAGCGGCGGCAGGTGTCCGTGGACGAGGCCCGCGGCAAGGCAGAGGAGTGGGGCGTCCAGTACGTGGAGACCTCTGCCAAGACGAGGGCTAACGTCGACAAGGTAGGACCACTGTTGTCAAAAAAATGTTTTACTTAGATTTATTTATTGTGAAACTTTGCTACTCTCATGTGACCTATCAGTGTTGCGTTCGGGGGTGTCTGAACATTTTGTTTTCATTTGTCCCCCCTCTCCCCAGGTGTTCTTTGACCTCATGCGGGAGGTGCGAGGCAAAAAGATGTCGGAAAACAAGGACAAAAACGGCAAAGGAAAGAATAAGAAGAACAAGAAGAGCTTCAAGGAAAGATGCTGTTTACTGTGAACTTGTTTTCTGTGCAAACCGTAAAACACACACACACACACACACACACACACACACACACACACACACACACACACACACACACACACACACACACACACACACACACACACACACACTGACACACACACACACACACTGTGTATGTCTTGGGAAGGAGTTCAAACATTGAAGGCACCCCTTCACCCGGACCTCTCCCGTGTTGCTCATGTTGAATCAAATATGTCTGTATGTTTGTTGAGTTTTTTAACAGCTGCTCGTGATAATGTCTATCGAACAATCTTAAACCACTTTTTTAAACCATGCAAAAGGAAGGTAACCACTAATTTGAGACTGTGACTTGTGATGGCTTGGAAGAGGCCAAATGACCAATTGTCTGCTGATTTTCTCCAGATTGACTTTAGACCTTTCTTACGCCAACTCGAATATACTGCCAACGATCCCTAGTTTCATTTATTGCTGTGCACTTTTCCTTCCCACTTTTTTAACATCCAGTAAGCTTAGATTCACAATCAACTACTTTCCTGGGATCTTTTAAGCCTAATTCTGTACCTGTGTACCTGCTGTTTCAATGAAATTCATACATTTTACTTTCCAAATATAATGGTACACTTTTAATATTCAGATGTTCTATTGACTCATTAAACTTTTCTAGGTTTTTCTTGTAAATACAAAACACAATTTCGACCCAGGTAAACATCTTCTGCTTTTGGTCTTGAATTTGTTGAGAAAAAGTCCAAGACCAAGGTCTAATGGCAGAGTGGTGAAATTGAATGGAACTCTCTTCCCTCCCACATTGCAGTTTGCAATAACAGTGAGGGGAAATAGTCATTGTGTGTACTAAACCTTGCATGGTGAAGGAAATGCAATCCGGAGGGCGATCTAACCCCTGTTTCAAAGGGCGGACATAATTAGCCACGATGGTTCTATTGTTTATCCTCCACATATAACCTTAAGTCTCTGTCTAAACTGCACTACATAGGCCTTCATTGCCAATGCCGAAATAATAAATAGCTCAATGAATTCATGCTTGAGATGTAACTTGAATGTGCCATCAGAATCTTACGTCGATATGTCCAAATCCTTGGTTCTCGTATTGGATCTTGTGTTTTTAACTCAATGTATGTCATTTACTTTGTGCGTGAGTGAATGTGAGATGGAAACATGGACATTTATCTAGTGCTACAGTGAAGTGTTTTACACTTGCCTAAATCAAGTGTTCTCCATTACCCACGGTCTATCATTTTATTGTTTGCTCTTTCTACTGAAACAGCAAGAGTATGATAATCCATTTGAAAAGACAACCTTTAAATATGTTGCCAAATAAAAAAAGATCCCTTTGTACATGTGACTGGAAGTTATTTTTTGTAATGTAAAATGTTAATCCCAATGTTACTTGACAAATTTGTTCTAAACTAGTTAAGCTAACGTACATAGAACTATTTTCAAAGAGCTCTCCTAGCAGGTGTCTCATTTATGTGGGTCATATAACCAGCGGGGTCAATGTGAGTTAGTAGGCTACTATGACTCCCTACATAAAAGGAGTAGATCGTTAATTAATGTTATGTGCAACACCTGTGTTGTCATACTCCGATAAGACGACGCATCTGGAAAAAGTATCAAGGTATATTGACCCTCACTGGATTGCCCTCTACTGGTTAAACTGGGAAAGTTAATTGACATTGAATTGGAACGCTCAAATTTCAGCAGTTATTTTTTTTGATCGACAATTTGTTTAGAAAATATATTTATCGACAAAAAAAACTATTACAATAGATAATGTATTTCACAGTGGATTTTTGGCTTCACCACAATTTTATTGACGAACTCACGGAGTTTGACTTTAGTTTGAAATGTCACTTTTGTGGGCGATGACACCACACGTCAAGTCCGGAACGATCAGATCAGGACGGGGCCTCTACGAATTCTTTTTTTGCATAGGAAATTTCCTTTAATTTCCAAGAACGCACGGATCGAAAGAGCTTTTGTTGCAGTCCAACTTCTGAAAACGGTAGTTCCACGCTAGAGACGCTAGAGGTCAGCAATATTCGCCGTCGCGCAATGAATTCATTTTAAACAGTGCTGTCTTTTGTTCTAAAGGAAGCACCTTTTCATCTCTCCTTGACCCGATGACGTTTGCCACAAAGGTCAAGGAAAGGATGCATAAAGGTTAGGGGATTTGGCTATGCGTAGAGGCCCCAGATCTCCCAAGAAGAGAGTCCAAATCAGCATCAACAAAAAAGATGGATAAACATAAAATCGAAAAATTACATTTGAAATTATGTGTGGGAAAACATTAAAGATAAGAGTTCTAAAGGTGAACATTCCATGGTACAACGTGTCAAGTTTCAGTTACACACATGACCCCAGCAGCAGCAAGCTCATGCCACACAGTGCTGGCATGCCCACTAGGTCAGTCTGCCTTTTACTTTTCCTCTTTGGGGCACAGTGCCAGTCTCTGTGTTCCCTCGCTTACATGATTTGTGAAATTGGCTTATTAGTTTAGGGCGCAGTGACAATGCAAGCTGTGTTTATTAGTTTTTCAATTAATGTGCTCCTCAGTGGCCGACATGCCGTCACCTCGAATCTTCATGACTGATTTAGCCGTCCTCCATGATACATTGATGTAGGAGATCTCTTTAGAACTGACAGTATTTCGATTTTGTATCTCACAGGCTACTGCAGTGCAAGGTCTATGCACTGGCACTTCTGTGCAGGGCTGTGGAGAGACATTCTGAGGGGCAGGGTCTCTGATTCAAAAAAGAGCATATGGAAGAAGATTTGTTAACAATATATGTTCTCTTGATTTTTAAATAATGAATTACCCTTGCTAAAAAATATATATTTTGTAATCTTACAATCGTACATAGTAGTATATACTATATCCCTACAGACAATGTGAAAATGTACCTAATGCTAAATCCACAATTTAACCTAAACTAAAAATGAAACATGGGGCATTACTTCAGACTCCATTCACATGAATAAACACAAAATAAACTGTTATTCAACTAAATGTAATCTTACATACAGTATTAATGCTATATAAATGGCTGTATCAAATTTGACAAAATACCAAATCCACAATACTGTACACCTTAGAATGAAATATGGAGACTTACATCAGACTACATTCGCACAAATAGTATCCACCCAAAATGCAACAATCTGACATCATACTATATGATTCATATACAAACTATGTGCTACTATACAGCGATGAGAATGAGAAAAGGTATTTTAATATTTTTTTGGTGAATATTTTAAACTATTAATTGCATCCTGTTTCACTATATAATGTGAGATATCAGCAAAGAAAGAATATATATCTATATTTTTTTATTGATTTGAGGTGATTCTTTCCTGAAACAATTCCATGTTAGAGACTATGCCACCAGTCTGGGGCTTGCTATTTGTAGACGATCCCTAAAGGTGCGAACACACCAAGCGCGTACCTCGCGTATAGACGCGTATAAAATCTGCAATTTTTCCATAGGGAACCATTGGTTTACGCGCGTATGAGGTGCGTACACGCGTATCATGCGTACCAAGCAACATTTTACTCGCGTATGGGGCGTATGAGGCGCGTATATATACGCGCGTACATATATGCGCGTACATATACGCGCGTACGCGAGGAGTTCAAAAAATTGAACTTTTTACGCTCATACGAGTGATACTTAAGGTACGAACACACCAGACGCGTACACGCGTAAAGATTTACGCGCGTAACGCACCTAAAATGTTGCTTGACCATTTTGTGTCAAAAATGGTCCTACGCATACGCTCCTAACGCGCCTACGCTCCTAACGCGCCTAGATGAGTCCATGTCCATGCAAGTGAACGGAGCGTTCCCTCTTCGTCATAACTATCAAACCAAACATCCTTCACATTCACCGAGCGAACATTACGAAAGTAAAATGCACATTTCTCGCTAAAAATGTTTCCATAAACGCATTTAATGGCGTAACTATGTTACTATTTCCAACCAGAATGAAGAAAGTTGTCGGCCGTGGCTGCGCTGGAGTCCGAGCCGAGGTAGGAAACCCAAACGCCGCTGTGTTTGGGTGATAGAGTTTAGATCGGGTTAGATTAAATTATCTCGGTTAAATAACTTCACATGGTGTGTCTGGTGTGTTTCCAGCATTCGTAGTGTTGATCAGCAGATATATAGTCCGCCAAGACGTTGAGGTTGCTTAGTAACCAGAGACTCTGTCCATGCAAGTGAACGGAGCGTTCCCTCTTCGTCATAACTATCAAACCAAACATCCTTCACATTCACCGAGCGAACATTATGAAAGTAAAATGCACATTTCTCGCTAAAAATGTTTCCATAAAAGCATTTAATGGCGTAACTATGTTACTATTTCCACCCAGAATAAAGAAAGTTGCCGGCCGTGGCTGCCATGGACATGGCTGCGCTGGAGTCCGAGGTAGGAAACCCAAACGCCGCCGTGTTTGGGTGATAGAGTTTAGATCGGGTTAGATTAAATAATCTCGGATATAAATAACAATAATCGGGTTAAATAACTTCACATGGTGTGTCTGGTGTGTTTCCAGCATTCGTAGTGTTGATCAGCAGATATATAGTCCGCCAAGACGTTGAGGTTGCTTAGTAACCAGAGACTCTGTCCATGCAAGTGAACGGAGCGTTCCCTCTTCGTCATAACTATCAAACCAAACATCCTTCACATTCACCGAGCGAACATTATGAAAGTAAAATGCACATTTCTCGCTAAAAATGTTTCCATAAAAGCATTTAATGGCGTAACTATGTTACTATTTCCACACAGAATAAATAAAGATGTCGGCCGTATGCTTCTGTCCAAGCTCACTACTCTCTGCCAGTGACGTCGGGTCAAGCTCAACGCTGATTGGCTATTGTGGCGCGTATGAGCGTAAAAAGTGAAATTTTTTGAACTCCTCGTACGCGCGTATATGTACGCGCGTATATATACGCGCCTCATACGCCCTAACGCGTGTACGCGTCTCATACGCGCGTAAACCAATGGTTCCCTATGGAAAAATTGCCGATTTTATACGCGTGATACGCGGGTAACGCTTTTGGTGTGGCCGTACCTTAACGCGTGTACGCGTCTCATACGCGCGTAAACCAATGGTTCCCTATGGAAAAATTGCCGATTTTATACGCGTGATACGCGGGTAACGCTTTTGGTGTGGCCGTACCTTTAGCCGCAATAGCCAATCAGCGTGGAGCTTGACCCGACGTTACTGGCAGAGAGTAGTGACCCTTGCACAGAAGCATACGGCCGACATCTTTCTTTATTCTGGGTGGAAATAGTAACATAGTTACACCATTAAATGCGTTTATGGAAACATTTTTAGCGAGAAATGTGCATTTTACTTTCATAATGTTCACTCGGTGAATGTGAAGGATGTTTGGTTTGATAGTTATGACGAAGAGTGAACGCTCCGTTCACTTGCATGGACAGTCTCTGGTTGCTAAGCAACCTCAACGTCTTGGCGGACTATTTCTCTGCCGATCAACACTACGAATGCTGGAAACACACCAGACACACCATGTGAAGTTATTTAACCCGATTATTGTTATTTATATCCGAGATTTATTTAATCTGACCCGATCCAAGCTCTATCATGCACCCAAACATGGCGGCGTTTGGGTTTCCTTCCTCGGAATGAGCGTATGAGCGTAAAAAGTGAAATTTTTTGAACTCCTCGTACGCGCGTATATGTACGCGCGTATATATACGCGCCTCATACGCCCTAACGCGTGTACGCGTCTCATACGCGCGTAAACCAATGGTTCCCTATGGAAAAATTGCCGATTTTATACGCGTGATACGCGGGTAACGCTTTTGGTGTGGCCGTACCTTAACGCGTGTACGCGTCTCATACGCGCGTAAACCAATGGTTCCCTATGGAAAAATTGCCGATTTTATACGCGTGATACGCGGGTAACGCTTTTGGTGTGGCCGTACCTTTAGCCGCAATAGCCAATCAGCGTGGAGCTTGACCCGACGTTACTGGCAGAGAGTAGTGACCCTTGCACAGAAGCATACGGCCGACATCTTTCTTTATTCTGGGTGGAAATAGTAACATAGTTACACCATTAAATGCGTTTATGGAAACATTTTTAGCGAGAAATGTGCATTTTACTTTCATAATGTTCACTCGGTGAATGTGAAGGATGTTTGGTTTGATAGTTATGACGAAGAGTGAACGCTCCGTTCACTTGCATGGACAGTCTCTGGTTGCTAAGCAACCTCAACGTCTTGGCGGACTATTTCTCTGCCGATCAACACTACGAATGCTGGAAACACACCAGACACACCATGTGAAGTTATTTAACCCGATTATTGTTATTTATATCCGAGATTTATTTAATCTGACCCGATCCAAGCTCTATCATGCACCCAAACATGGCGGCGTTTGGGTTTCCTTCCTCGGACTCCTAAATCCAGCGCAGCCACAGGCGCGTAGCTGCGTACGTAGGACCATTTTTCACACAAAATGGTCAAGCAACATTTTAGCTGCTTATCGCACGTACATGGTACGCCAGGTACGCGCTTGGTGTGTTCGCACCTTAAAGGTGCGGCCACACCAAACGCGTTACCCGCGTACCTCGCGTATAAAATCGTAAATTTTTCCATAAGGAAACATTGGTTTACGCGCGTATGAGACGCGTACACGCGTTACATGCGCTAAAGCAACATTTTACGCGCGTACATTTCAAGAGTTCAAAAAATTGAACTTTTTACGCTCATACGCATGACGATTAGCCGCGTTGCCCAATCAGCGTTGAGCTTGACCCGACGTCACTGGCAGAGAGTAGTGAGCTTGGACAGAAGCATACGGCCGACATCTTTCTTTATTCTGTGTGGAAATAGTAACATAGTTACGCCATTAAATGCTTTTATGGAAACATTTTTAGCGAGAAATGTGCATTTTACTTTCATAATGTTCGCTCGGTGAATGTGAAGGATGTTTGGTTTGATAGTTATGACGAAGAGGGAACGCTCCGTTCACTTGCATGGACAGAGTCTCTAGTTACTAAGCAACCTCAACGTCTTGGCGGACTATATATCTGCTGATCAACACTACGAATGCTGGAAACACAACAGACACACCATGTGAAGTTATTTAACCCGATTATTGTTATTTATATCCGAGATTATTTAATCTAACCCGATCTAAACTCTATCACCCAAACACGGCGGCGTTTGTGTTTCCTACCTCGGACTCCAGCGCAGCCACGGCCGACAACTTTCTTTATTCTGGGTGGAAATAGTAACATAGTTACGCCATTAAATGCGTTTATGGAAACATTTTTAGCGAGAAATGTGCATTTTACTTTCGTAATGTTCGCTCGGTGAATGTGAAGGATGTTTGGTTTGATAGTTATGACGAAGAGGGAACACTCCGTTCACTTGCATGGACATGGACTCATCTAGGCGCGTTAGGAGCGTAGGCGCGTTAGGAGCGTATGCCCATTTTTTACACAAAATGGTCAAGCAACATTTTACGCGCGTTACGCGCGTAAAAATTACGCGAGATACGCGTTTGGTGTGGCCGCACCATAAGACAGATAGCAGCCGCCGGAAGGTAGATTTAAGCAGTGTTGTATAGTAGCGAAGTAGAAATACTTTGTTACTGTACTTAAGTAGTTTTTTGGGATATTTGTACTTTACTTTACTACTTATATTTCTCTGTACTTTTACTTTTACTTCACTACATTTTGCGAAGAAAACAGATACTTTTACTCCGCTACATTTCCCTTGAAACCTTCGTTACTCGTTACAAAATCAAAAAAAGAATCATGAGAGATATGAGAATAACGTTGGGGACTGTGGTAGAACACAGACTGCAAGCCTGTTTGGCGAATCAGCTGTCCCAGCGCACGTTCGCAAAGCCCCCTTGCTTAGTTACTGTTGCTACGTCGATCAAAACTCCTACGACTGTCAACACACAAATGCATGGCTAGGACGAGGGCAAGGGCTATCAAAATTCTACTATTTGTATCAGGCTGGTTTGTACACGCAGTATTACAACACTATCTTATACACTTCAATACGCTGTATATGTGCCATTTTTGCTACAAAGCTAATTTAAATACCCTTTTTGGGCAGGGACTTAAGTTTTCCGAAAATCCGCGATCCTGGATGACACCAAAATCAATATTAAGTAACGTGTACCAGCGCACACACACACACGCACACGCACGCACACACACGCACGCACACACACGCACACACGCACAGACACACACACACACACACACAAACACTTTCGGTGCTGTTTTAATAATGATAAATAATTAATTTAATTTGTATAGCACACTTTAACACTGCAAGGAGGTTTGAGTGTCCTTGATTTAAAATGAGCGGTGAGGAGGTTCTGGAGGTAGGTTGGACCGGAAGTGTTTATGGCCTTGTGGAGTTTTGCCTATTGTGTTTGTGTTAGTTGAAATAAACTCCATTATTCTCAAAATTCTGACCCTTTGCTTTTTTATTAACAGCAGTTACTTGTACTTTTACTTTCAGTACTTAAGTACATTTAATATCAGAAAAGTACTTTTGATACTTAAGTACAGTAAAGATCAGATACTTTAATACTTTTACTTAAGTACTATTCTAAAAGGTGACTTTTACTTTTACTTAAGTAATTTTCCAGTAAGGTATCTGTACTTTTACTTAAGTATGGCTTTTGAGTACTTTATACACCACTGGATTTAAGTGCTGTTCTCGCACAGATATCGATTGCAACAACTAATTCTGTTGTGATTTTTGCCAATACAGTGCCCTAAACTGTCAACATACTACACCCGTAATGTAGTGAAATTGTGTTGATGCATCAGATTGCGGGGTAAGTCAAAAACCGAATTTCCGGCGAATATCAAACCAGCTGCTAATTTTACCTGCTACAAAACTAGATAAATTGTAGTTTATGTTTCAACATCAGCTAAATCGTTTTGTAACAGACAGTCGGTATTGATCTTACCCTGCTTATCACCGTCTCTTAAAACAATAACAATATGATATATGCTATATATACGGGGCTATATATCTAGCCCCCCAGGCTAGATATATCGATATTTTTTCTTTTCTTCAAGTGATAGATTGAACCTACCCCCCCAGGTTCAATATATCGATAGGCTGTATAGATTTTTAAATGTATTTCTTCAAGCGATATTTTGAACCTACCTCCCCAGGTTCAATATATCGATAGGCTATATAGATTTTTTGTCTTTTCTTCAAGTGATATACCCCTCAGGCTAGATATATGATTTTTTTATTTTCTTCAAGTGATATATTTAACCTACGGTAGGATAAATACATCGCTTGAAGAAAATATAAAATCTGTCGATATATTTAGCCTGTAGATATATCGACAGATTTTTTATTTTCTTCAAGCGATATATTTAACCTATCCGCCCAGGCTAGATATAACCACAGATATTTATTTTTTATTTTCAAGCAATATATTGAACCCAAACCCCAAGCTAGATATATCCACAGATTTTTTATTGTTCATCAAGCGATATATTGAACCTATCCCCCAGGTTCAATATATCGATAGGCTATATGTTTTTTTCTTTTCTTCAAGCGATATATTGAACACACCCCCCCAGGCTAGATATATCGACAGATTTTTTATTTTCTTCAAGCAATATATTTAACCTACCCCCCAGGATAGATATTTCCACAGATTTTTTTTATTTCGTCAAGCGGTATATTGTACCTACCCCCAGTTTTCAATATATAGATAGACTGTATTTTAAAATTAATTTTTTCAAGTGATATATTGGATCTACCCACCCAGGTTCAATATATCGACCGTTTTTTGTTTTTTTTTCAACCTACCTACCCCAAATACTTATTTAAACATCTCTTACACACACACACACACACACACACACACACACACACACACACACACACACACACACACACACACACACACACACACACACACACAACCATTCACATGCACACGGCTCGCAGATCATCAGATGAGTGTTACAGTGTTTGAAGTTGTGCAGGCAATGGTGAGGAGATTAAGTGTTTACACGATGTCAGTCAGTGGATTATTCTGCATTTTAATGCCAAGCAATCAGTAATGTGGGGGCATCTTAGTGCTCCAAAGGTAGGTCTACAGTGTAATTTTACTGAATGCAAATAAAGGTTTAGGCTTGTTCTTACAAGGGTGTGTGTGTGTGTGTGTGTGTGTGTGTGTGTGTGTGTGTGTGTGTGTGTGTGTGTGTGTGTGTGTGTGTGTGTGTGTGTGTGTGTGTGTGTGTGTGTGTGTGTGTGTGTGTGTGACGTGTGTGTGTGTGCAGTGTGCATGTGTTTAGGGTGGCTACTTTTAATGTCTGTCTACTGGAGAAAAATGTGACCTTACCTAGGCCTGAATTTCCCTCAGACTTAAGAACGTAAACAAAAAAGGCTATAACATACAGCATTGTGCATTGCTTCTTTTTGTCCAAGATCATTCACTACAAATAACCAAAGGCCTATGTGATGATGATGTCTACCCCAGTCCAATGCTTGGCTATGTTACTACTCAGCCAGCAGTCTCTCACGATGTGTGTGTTGTGTTTGTTCAATATTGCACTGTTAGAACACTGGGCACGTCCTCGGGTGTGAACTTTTCGAGACGACATTATTGGGGTCAATTGATTCCAACGTGATCTTTTGTCGCCGTCTTGTTTATTTACACAGATTGATTTTTGAATAGTTTAAAAAAAAAAAAAATGAGCGCTTCAAATTCAGAAGGGATATGCCTTGAGGTGATAACGAAGGGGACTGCACAAAGTCACAGCAAAGTGGCCAAGACGCAAGAGGTACAGGTCAACATCTAAAGTTAGAAGCTGTGTACCACATATAATACAGCCCCGTGTCTTGAGTAATCACACAATCGGCCAGCCTACTTGAGCCACCAGAGAGCCCTGGGTCGCCTCGCTCTGATAAACCAAGTCCCTCCCCTTTTATCTCGCCTGTCAGCCGCCTATGGGTTTTGTCACTTGCTCTTAAGTAGGCAGATTAGGGCCAGAGCCGTGGCGAGACACTTATTTAGAGATATATATATGAAAGGGCAAAGTGAGCCAGCCTAATGAGCGATGCGTCGTGTCAGCGGTGCACTCGCAGGTATTCTATCACCCGGTGGAGACGGGGCCACCGTCCTCTGAGTAACCCTCATTATATCTGAGCTAATGTTGTGGCGATGAGGATGTTCAAGTGATGAAGCACCATCACCGCTCTTCATTATGGAGAAAGAGGGAAACATACTCTGTGGATTTGCTCTCGACCTGTAAGATAAAAGCAATGGATGGAGAATAACTTCTATTTTAGTGAGTGGGCCATATGCAGCAGTGGCTGCTTGCATGGCTGTCTCCGCGGACTTTTATAAAAAAAAAAAAAATGTACGTTGCGGCCATGGGATGGCAGTCACGTCTTTCTGAAAGTCCTGACTATGTCCAGTTAATGCGGCTCTATTTATGTAGTCTCATAAATTCCGACAGCAGAAAAAGGATTTAATATATTAATATATAAATAATTAGTCGATTGATTCCCTTAGTTGGAATTACAACCAGAATAACACAGCGATAAAATAACCACAAATAAAGTGGTTTTCATTGCTGTTACTCTTGACAGATGAAAATACAAGACTGTTGAAATTAATTTTGGCCTTTGTCACCCCTACGGGAGAAGACATTAAATCAATATTTGTGGAAACAAATTTTCTTTCTGTCAATGGCAAGAACGGAAGATCAAATAGCGGTGCTGTGACGGCCACAAAAGGTTACACGCAGAGAGCTCCTACGCAAAACAAACATTTGAATACTATGCTCCGTTCAAGCAGGCTTTTGGAATGATTTTGGTTAAATGGTCTTGTTCTGTCTGGCGGTGATGAAACAGAAAAAGTAATACATTGCAAAGCAACCCTCAATCCGCCAAGTACCTGTCTATGAATGTTCTTGTCTTATCAAAACCTATTTCCATCACCCAATCCATTTGATCTAATTGATTTTATATAGTCCAATCAATTATTAAGTAACTCAAGCCAAAAGTCAAAGATTTGTTTTCTAAACATTGTTTTACTAACTAGCAACCCAAAACATAAGTATTTACCATGTAATCTCAAAGAGAAAATCAACCAAATATTAGCATTTCCAAGCTATAAACAGAAAGACTTTTGTATTTCCACGTGATAAATGGCAACAATTATGACAATGGTCTCTTTCGATGATTATGTATTCTCAAAATTCCAATCCATTACGTTCTTTGAACAATGAAACCAAATCACCCATGACTACACATTGTGTTCAAACGTGAGCTCAATGAGTATGTAGTGATGCAGCTTGGATGTCCAATGAAAGAGAGAGGGCCAGGGTTAGGGATTTAATCAGCGGAGGCTTCCCGTCTGTACTCTGCCAACAAGCTGAGCGGTCGAGATCAGTGGTCGAGTAGCCGGCTTGAGGCTTCCAGCATGCCATTCTCTCATTCAATCTCACTTGTTGTGCAATGCAAATTATACAGTGGGCCTACGTGTTGCGTGTATACTTGTCCTACCACAACACCAACAGCAAACCATTCTCCTACAACTACAATTGGAGGGGCTTAACAAGCCCGCCTCCTGATACGGCGCCATTAACATTCAGGAGGGGGTTTGCAGATTTTCAATGGAAAGTGGCTGTGAGTCAGCCGAGCCAAAGACACTTTGGTTTCTAAAAAGCACAATCAAATGTGGGCTGGCATTAGGATTTGGATTCATATCTTAGGTTTTACATGAGGCAGCTTTGTCACTTCTGCCTGACCTGACAAAAAGGTGAGAAAGTTAGGGTCTTTGCCTCGGAGAGGGCTAGTAATAGTGCAACACCTTGCCTCATTACAATTGGAAGCAATGGTGCCCATAGTCATTTTAATATTTAGCAGTTTTCATGTCTTCATTTCCTTTTTCATGTTCATTGTATTTGTTTTTTACATGTGATGCAAGAAAGGATTAAAGTGGGTGTCGGTGTGCATATTTATGGGGATGGTTATGGGCAGATCATCGAAAATAATAATTGTCACATATAGCGAGTAGCAGATGTTGATGATGACAATAAAATGAGGTTGCCAAGATTTGTGTATTCTAGGGACAATTTATGAAAATAATAATAAAAGAATGGCATCAATAACATTTAACGTATTTTGGCTAAGGGGATGGTTCTCACAATCAACACAATCTTTTGTTAATGTAGACCATGACTTGAGGGGCCTTTCATGCCCGCACGCACGCACGCACACACACACACACACACACACACACACACGCACACACACACACACGCACACGCACACATGCACACGCGCACACACACGCGCACACGCACACAAACATTATTAGTGGTGTTATTCATCCGCATTGAGGGGCCTGCGTATCTACTGTAGTAGTTGCAGCTACTCAAAAGGCCAACTGTGTGCTAGCAGGTTAAGGAAAACGGCAACAGAGGTTACATATTAAATTAGCATAATTCTGAGGCTGCTGGCTGATACGACCGCCGGAATCTGAATGGGTGTAAGCCGTTGACAGCGTGATTGGGAATGTGTGGGTTGCGACAGGTGCAGCTGCTGACTGCCTCCTGTAGTTTGTGGCAACACATACCCTTGACTGACTCCTACAGTATAGCTGGACTATGCATAATTGATGTGCTCATGTTTACAGAATGCGTGGAAATTGCACTGCTCTGATTCCCTCTGCGCCGATGTCCGCCTTGTTGGTTTTGGTGTGGCAGGGACGGACCCATATTGCCTGTGGGACTACTGAAGCCTTGGCCCTAATTCAGAGTTTCTCTCCATCTCCATGCTAATCAGCGGCTTTCTCCGTCTACCACTCGTCTTTCTTCTGGGTCAGCCTTCTGCGCGACCCTCTGTAACAATCTCCCCCAGGTATATCAGTGGACTGTCGGAAAACGTGCACATTTGCATACGGTTTTCATTCGGACGAGAAAATTAGGGGGCAATTATGTAACAGTGGACCATGCATTGCTAAGAATCACTCTAGTTTTCTTGCTAGGGCAGTTGCCTTCTGTTGTATGATTTCTTCCCGGCTCTCTCCGGGACTTCGGATCAAAAGGCTGAATGAAGCTTCTTTCCATTACGGTGTCCCATGTGATTTGTTTTATTTTCCACTCCAAGTGCATGGTCCGTGGCGTGCCGTATCGCACGAAAGGTTCAAGGATTCGTGTGAACCTTGCAGAGATTTAGCACTGATACAACAGACTTGTGGAGTAGGCGTGATGCACCAGCCTCACTGGCATTTCGGTCACTGCCAATCAAATCCAGCCATGGGCAATGGTGTCCTTCAGGGGGGGAAAGTGGAGACAGCAGCTGAAAAGCCTGGCCTCCAACCTGTCAGTCTGCTAAGGCCTTAATTATGCACGCAACATCTCTGTTGCTTATTATAAGGGGTACCAATAAATATACATTTACACACGCATACTAAATCACACAGGCATGCATGTAAAATAAAAAGGCATGCATACATAAAAAGCTGGTAACAAATGGAGATTGCCAAACAGACCCACACTTTGTTTGGTGTAGCCCAGTGTTTATTTTTTTGATGCGTGTGACATGTTTTTATAACCATTTCTTTCTGCCTCATTTAATCTAGGAAAACGGTCATTAGGAAATGTGGGCACATTTTCATTTGCCCTCACATTGGCAAGCCGGAAGAAAAGGGAAGGTAAGGGTTGCTTGACAAATTGTCTCATTTAACAACCTCAGTGGAAAAATTATGCCCCTGTTGCAACAGATGACTGATGCACACCAATTAGATGCCTGTGGCTTTTTGCCTAACTGTCGCAAGCTCTCCTTTCAGGCAGCTTCGGAAATAAACTTTATAAGCACCACTTCTTCATTCATTGTTCAGAAGGGCTCACATTCCTTTTTCGCTGAGAGGTCAGTGATTTGAACTGAACGTGTCTCAATCACAATGGGTCTCAGCAGATGAGTGCATGTGCTCTGTGAATTGCTATTGTTATTCAAGCTCCAATTAATTTTCCTCCATACCTCAGAGTGAGTGCTGTTACATGCTTCTGTGCTACCTTGCAGCAACCTTTTGGGATACATCTCTCAGATAAAAGAGGAAGTATTCCTGAGATTTTAGGCTTCACTCACAGCCATGGAAGGGATTATAAATAGGTGTGGCATAGACTGAAGGTAGTTTCTGGACCGTGGACCATAAAAGTCACTTGGGTTTAAGATAATGTTCATTCCAGGATTATCATCAAGGCGGTTAAGGTTAATTTTTAAAATGAATGTGTGAGCCAGCCAAATTAATTTGAATAGTTAAATTGGAATTGAACGACTCTTTGAGAAATGTATATTATTGTCAACTTCAATCTCTCTTAATAATAATCTCTTCAGTCTTTATTGAAGTATAATGTCACTCTATTCAATTGTGTCCACTGTTCCAAGTTCAAGGTGAGGCCACATTGTGGGGCACGCGTAGAAAACCCTAACAGGACTCTTTAGCCAACATGAGGAGGAAAATAAGCTTGCCTTGCGAGATGCTTTAAGGAGCATTAAAAGATTACCACAACAGAGGAGTAAATTCGCATGGCAAAGAACCCTGTGTGGAATATTGATTATACAGTGGAATTAAGTCAGATTTATGGTAGGATTTAGCACTGTATCCAACCCTTGTACTTGCTCACTCAGAGCCCCTTAATGGCCGGGAAGTGTCTTTGGTTCTTGGCAAACAAACACGGGGAGAAATCGATTCAGAACCAACAGACATCATCAGGGGGGTATGTCTGTCAAAAAGCAAACCGCAAATCCCCAAATCATTACTTTCTTATACCACCCAAATATGAATAGTCTTTACTCAATCGAAAGCCTGAACATGCTTCCTTGCTTTGCTAGGACAATGCTACTATTTTGGATAAAATCAAGAGCAGGGCCAGAATGGAGAGACGCCATCATTTAGCGAGCACAGTCTATCAGGGATGGACAGCAAGGTAGCAAGGCGTTGGGATAGTAGGGTTAGGACGTGGAGCCTCTGTCTGGAAGCAGCCCCAGGAATGTCTTTAAGTCTTTTTTTTCTCGGGGCTGTTGTTATTGTCGTTTTGCTTGACAGGCAGCTATTTCACCGGCCATACTTTAACAGGTAAGCCTCAAATGGGCCTCTGGAGCCACCTAGACATTTTAAGGGCTCGTTTTCTGGCTCGGTGGACATGTATGGATGGAGCTAAATCAGGGAGTCATGATGAGTCCTGAAGTAAATATGGGGGGGAGGAAATGCCCTGAATTATTAGTTGCGGAAGCGGGATGCATATGAAAATGCAAAAAATCTCCACAAAATAACCCTGAACCCCGACCATAATTCAATGTTGGGCTGATGATGGTCAGTTTCCCAGCCGCTCCCCAATGGAAAGCTCATTAGCCCCCAGCTGTTTGGATGTCTGTTACATCCACCCACGCAGTCAGCACACCTGCCGCTATTCACAACCTTGTATCAACCCACCCTTTTCTCACCACGGCCTAAAAAGCTGTCTAAAAGTACATAGTCTTAAAAAAATGATAGTGGAGTAAACATTGTAAGGTTGCAGATTTAGGAATGGCTAATGATGTGTACTCTCGCTTTACATGCCATCAGCACAATCAAACAAGGCACGAGAACAAGCTAGTACCAACCCTGTGGTGCTTGTAGTTAACAGCGCCAGCTTGTGCCCCATCGCCTTAAAGTACCTCCAATGCCCATGTGTTCCTCTGTGCGCCCGCCAATGCTAAACCAAAAATCTGTTGCCCTTGAGAAACTCCTAAATTAAGGGGAACTGGCTCAGAAGTTTTTTGTTTTCTTTTTTTCAAGCAGAGTTGAAAGAGCTCACTGTTTTGTAGCAAGAATATAGCAGAGCGGTCTTTTGAGGGCTGGATTTAAGAGAACGAGGGACCACCTGATGTCTCTGTCTCGCCAATTTACAGCACTCCTAAGCCTTTGCTGAAGCACAAAGCAGACGGCTGCAAAGGGGGAATGGGACAGAATGGCATTAATCTGGTTTTAGGCAAAGGAAGACTGTTATTATTATTTGTTCGATATGATGGATAGGTGGTCCGACCTGATGTGTGTCTGAGAGTGTTATGCTGTGCGACCGAGGGAAGGGTCATCCATCGATTCACAGCCATTTCAACTGAGCCTCTAATAAGACACTTGGCATTTTCCCCGGTGCTGTATTGCGCCATAATGTGAGTCTCCTCTACTCTGTCCAGTTGTATAGGGTAGAAGGATACGTGTGTGTTGTTGTGCATTTTGTCTCTCTCTCTCTCTTGCTCTGTTGCTCTCTCTCCACACTTTATATAATAAAGGAGTGTCTCTGCATATAGCCTACTTGCAAGGGAATCTGTCAAGCCTCAGGAGATTGAACCTGTGCGCCCTTGTGTGCAGTCAGTAAAGCGAGAAGAAGTGGGAAAGCAAAACAAAATGCTATATGATTCCATTGCAAAAGTCACCTTGAATGCGGTTCAGGACAAGGTGATGAGGTTGCACGCCTCTGCAGCGTCGTGCCAGACCGCTCAGGCAGTTGTTTTGATGTTGTAAGAGGAGAGGGGTTATATGTGATGCTGGTGAGATCAACAAGAGGACAGATTGGGCATTCATTCTCTGTACTCGGCGCCAGCCAGCTCGAATCTAATATCCATGTGTATTATGTCAGTGTATTCAGCATTATCTCTGGGTTGCTTAATAGCCCGTTGATGGTTCAGGATAGTTTCCCCCCTCATGCATCTAATGTGTTACTATACTCTGTGTACATATGCGCATTCCCTAAAGTTCTTCCGAGTTTTTGTACGACAAACCAATTTGTTCGCTTTCCCCGAGTGTTTAAGCATAATTACCCACGGCGTAAAAAAAACAACAACAACAAATAAATGTGGAACGCGGTGCAAAATGGTTAGCACTTTGTATTTATTTAGGAATATAAATTGAATTACTCGCTCTGTTACATGTTGGATGGCTTCCAGATTAAAATGTCTCTGTTAATGAGTCTAAAAAAAGCCCAGTCAACAGAAGCGGGGAGCCGTAGCGAGCCGGCGTGTCCAAGGTCCGCAGCCTCTGCATGGCAACAAATACATCTCAGGGAAGAAATGATGACGAACAGAGGCCTTTAAATGTTCCCATTTTCTCCACATGTCAGTTGGAATTGATGTCTCGCTATGCCCGCGCCACAAATTACCCCTGGAGAAGAAAGAAAATGGAGGAAAAAAAAAGAGTTTGCCGCTGACAGTTAGGCGGCCGGGAATCTGTTTCAGACCGCCTGCACTGTGTGTGAAATCCACCGTACACGGCTGCACTCCAGCACCCGAGGGTCAGCTATGGTTTCTCATACTTCTTTATTCTGTTCCGACCACTTTGTTCAGAACTCTTATGCTAATAAAAAAACAATTTCGCCGCAAAGCACTTAACTATTCATGGCTCTTGTACCGATCCCATACTAATGTGACATTGTTACATGTTACAATGTTACTTGTTGGGCAACCTATTTATAGATATTTTATTTAGATAAGTAGTTTTCCAATTTGGCACGCAGAGAGCCCGATGTCCTATCAGTTCCCCAAACGGGCACTGGACGCCTCAGAGTCTTGGCCTGCCTGCTGAGTGCATTGCTGCCCACTGTGCTTAAAATCTCACTCCACTCCACTCCCCATGCGTGTCCCCCAGATTGGTTCAGTGCTGCTTCACATGCGCCGAGACCCGACTCTGGGGAGAAATCATTAACTGATAGCCGCAAAGACGGAGACATCATGAAGACATGCATGTGGAGAGAGATAGATTGACAGATAAAGTGGATGGAGAGAGAGGGAGGGAGAGGAGCCAGTCTTCCACCTGGAGATAACATGATGTTACTGAACATATCAGTTATCTTGATGTAACAACCGTTGGTGGCGGGCAGCTCTCCTCTTCCCTACCGCATAGAACCGCGTTCAACGATGGACGTTAAGATTCGAAAAAGGGCATAACAATGACATCATGTGTTTGGTTTGGAGGGTTAACCTTGCTAAGGTTTGACTTTACTTTGTCAACCAGTATTGTGGAACCCTGACAAACGTCAATAATGTTGGTCAGAAATATTTATTTCTACATTGTTGACCCCCTCTGTATACTAACTGTGCATTATTGAGAAGCTATCCCCGGGGGGGGAGAATTTTCTGAAGACTGTGTAGATGAAGGCCTATCTTTCAAAGCACTCTTGTGCCAAAATAGCTGTCTGAGTGCTTCAAATCTTTTTTTTTTCAAGGAGGCTGTAGTTCCTGCAGGGTTCCTGCAGATGCATATAATTATTATTAAAATGTCAATTCAAAATCCAGTGATGTTGACACTGTTTACTGCTTTGTTTATACTTTTTAGTATAAAATAGCCAGCACAATTTAAATGAGAAAATCCCACCACAAACAATATTATTTTTTTGTCGCCATTCCAAGTCAATTTAAATTATTCTGTGCTCTCAGGCCTTTGGATTATTTATAAGAAAAACGTAGTGCGTGTGAACTTTTTGTTGGCCTTATGGTCATTACAAAGGATAAAAGTACCACCTTTATCGGCCATAAACTGCATTGTTTTCCAGTCATGTTTAATCAAGCCTTTACTTGTAAAAAACATATATAACGAGTGTTTATGGTTCGGAGATGTATGCCATCGATGAAGCATTCTCTTTATTGATGGCTCATGGCTAAATGTTCCAGCACTGCAGACAAGGGGGACGCAACGTGAGGCACAGGGAGTGAGAGAACCCTAAAGAGGGGCTAAGTTAAGCCCCCCGATGCCACGGGTGCTGTTTAGAAGGGGAGAGTTCAATTTAATTAGAGGAGCTTAATGCAGCCTTTTATGAGCCCTTGAGGGGATTCTCCTCCTCCTCCTCCTCCTCCTATCTTCCTACATATTCATGGTTCTTCCAGCACTTTCGGATAATGAAAACGCATCGAGGGTAGACTTGGGAACATTCTTTGCTCCGACAAAAGGCCCAGAGGTCCAATGCATGCTAAAATGCAATGGATAATAGGATCCAGGTCTGAGAGAATTGAATGGCTCTGTTCGCCTTGATCACTCCGTAAGCATGTTGAAATTTACAGTTGTATTTTACGTACATGGACAGAGAGAACCCTACAAGCGAAATGGTGAAAACAATTTGCCTCGGATACAGCATTTGCAAGCCAAGCCAACCACCAGTAGGCTTAACTCACAGCAGATCCAGGGCTGTAAAATGCAAACGATCATCACAACTGTAATGACGACCGTTAAACAGGCAGCAAGCGAACGAGGGGTCACTGCTAGTGGCAGCTGAGTGATATTTAGTGTTACTCCGAGTCCAGAGGCTTGATAATAAATAAAGATAATGAGAACCATTTCCTCCAGCCGTTATCCGGTGCTAATTAGTATTGCTTAGGCTTCCCATTAACAACAACCGGACCAGGTGTAAGGGCAACAGGACGGCAGCATGGCTGAAACTCCTGATCAGGGCCTTGCCTGAACAGAACAATGTGTTAATTAATGTTCCCGGAATTAGATCCTTTTTGAGAAATAACAAGTTAAACATGTGGGCGGAGCTTTGCTCAAGGTCGTCCATTTTGTCCACACATGTTAGGAAAACAAGAAAATAATAGCACAACATTTTATTAATTGATCTCTAATGCAGGCCGAAAACTATATGCACATGGACTGAAGGGGAATGTTGATTTTCTTATGCGAATAAGGTTTCTCTCAAAGGAAATTTGATAAAGCACAATAGAGGACAGTGAAAACGAATCCCATGCCGAATGTTTGACAGATGGCTACAAATGAAACTAATGCAACCTAATTGCTTGTTGGATGGAGGAAATGGAAATGTATGTAAATATATATATATATATATATATATATATATATATATATATATAATCAGTGACAATAATGCAGCCCTTCCTCTCCAGGTTGTCACCAGTGTATTTAATGGCTATTGTATTTAATGAAGGATTTAACAGGAGGCAGAGGCAAGGCAATGCAACACCGGTAGAACGAGTGTCAATTTCATTCCCTTGTCCGTCTGAAGGCGTATGGTCACTGACACGTATTACTGGCACATCATTATGAAATTATTATGATTTTCCTCACTTTTGCAGATGGTCAGCGCCTGCAGCATAAGTGAAATAATTGTCTCTACATAAATGGCGGAGTACATTTATGAATGGATACTTCTCCTTTGGCTGTTTCCTATATTAGATAAGTGATTGATGTAAAAGGTGCTGTAGATAAGATTTAAGAGCATTTGCTTATGTTTTACTACTTGTTTTTAGTTCCCAATGCCATAGCCATCATTCAACTGAAAGTCAGTGAAATGTGGTGTCAGAATATCTGTTCCTAGTTGAGTGCGTCTGACTCTTGATGAAACCATTTACATTGTAGGCAACTCCTGGCTCATTCTGACCAATCACGGCATTTCTCCATCACAGCTTTTTTTCCATTATTGGTTCAGGGAATCCACAAGGCCTGTCAATCACATCTTCACGCACTGTGTAGTCATAGTTTCCCAATAAATGCACAAATGCAACCCTTCTCAATGGAGGAGAAACAAACAGGCAGCATGGGAGGGGACATTTTCCGGGTTGTTTAGTTTCAAAATGTTGCTCTTTTTTTGCCCTCCCTTTTTACAGCTCCCTCATCTTACCGGCGACACCTTTTAAGACGGTGAGCTCTGGAATGGTTTATATGGGTGGCAGAAGGACATTCACTGAGCCATGAACTTTTTAGGGTTTTATATTCCTCCAGTACTTCCCTCTTCTCACTTCACAGCCGCCGACCCTCCTCGTGTTGGTTCACCATCACAGGGCCGAGGGCGGAGATGTAACGGGCACTGGGCCATCAGAGCGCCGGGGCTAACGACCTCCTCACGCAGACAACGCCGCTCGCACTTCACTTGCCTGTGAACTCCTCCTCATGGAGATGGCGGAGGAGGAGGAGGAGGAGGAGGAGGAGGAGGAAGCTACCCAGTGTCACATGACTCGTTCTCCGTCAAAGCGTTGGAAGCCCTCCGCCAACAGCCAGAGCGTGGCAAACAGCTCGTAGAATGTCGTCCCAGGGGAGGTCATTACGACCACGATGAGTGCTTTTCTCCAATACGGACCATCTATTGTCAGCGTAGACGGAGCAAAGAGTGTGGATGTGTGGGTGTGTGTGCATGTGTGTGTGCGTGAAGAGAGACAAAAGTTGTGTGCATCAGCAGCAAAAGAGACAAGAGAGAGAGGGAGAATCGATTTAATCGTGTCAGTCAGGGCAAACATAAGGGAAAGAAAAACAAAGTCCCAACAACAACGTCGGCTGATGGGCCAATCAAATTGGGTCTTTTGAACAAGAGGAAAAAAAAACCTATACACTCGGGATGGATGTTCTCTGACCATTACCTGGGCCTTTAGCTGCCATGTATCAAGAGTAGCAAGGGGGTTTGTGCCCTGCTAAAACCCCCATCATGGGAACAGCCACTGCTCGTCCCCCTGAAACATTTGTTGTACGTAATGACCGCATTATGGCTTGTTTTCTTTACGACTGCAGCACTTTCTGTTTTTCTTTCTTTGCTCCACTCCTTTGAGAAGGGCTGGGATATGGAAGATATAGTCCTATCAAATAGGCCATCACTTCCGGCCCCTTTGTCCTTCGTCGCTGCGTGCTCCTACTGATTTGCAGTGATTCCGTAGCATTGATAGAGGCCTGAATTCCCAATGAGATTCTACTAGTCTTACTCATTGGCTCCACTAAGCTTTATTGGTTTAGTTTGCCATTGTTCCTGCCTGATGAATAGTTAATGTGATATGTGCTATGAGCCATAGACCATTTCCTGTGTTTATTGACGGCTTTAAGCCCCCATATCACTTAATCTTTTCTTTCCCTCCGTCTTTCTGAGAACTATCCCGGTGATAATCTTTCTCTTGTGCTGGTATTAATAATTTGCATTTGGTAATTGGTATGCAACAGTGAATATGTAATTGCCGGCGAGTAAGGACTGTTAAGAACCCCCCCCCACTCCCACGCCCCAGTCATCCAACTCTACCCAACAGACTAATAAATTAACAATGGAGTCATCAAATGTGACTCAAGGTGTGCTTTTCCTCCCCACAGTCGGAGCATAATGCGTGTCTGTCTGGAGATGCTGCCCCCAATCCTATCTCGCGAGCGTCAGACCCCGGATCCCTGTCGTGGTCTTAATTGCATCTCTCGGTAATCCTGTTGCTTGTCAGGAATGCCGTCGCCAGTAGCACAGAATAGATAAACACAAGACCGTAGGGGCAGAAACAGCACACACACACGCACATGCACACGCATAGACATACACACACACACACACACACACACACACACGCACACACACACACACACACACACACACACACACACACACACACACACACACACAAACACACATGACGCACACACACACACACACACAAAATACACACACACAGACACAGAAACATGCCTTCCTTCCTTCAAGAACACCAGATGTGCACAAGGACTTTGATGTCATATAGATATGTATTCAAACCTTTTATCCCACATATTCAGAGCGAAACAGCAGAGCAATGAAAGGATAGGATAGGGATCACTTGCATCTTTAAGAACTCGTTTGGTTCCTTTTTATGCACAGCAATAGCAAGATCTCACATGGAATAAACAAAAAATCAATCAGACGTGTGTTGAAGGGTGTCTGAAGAAGGAACACATGCTTCTTTGTAGAGCCACTGCTGACGATCCCAAATCACTGGGCCTATTTGCTTTTGGAAAACAGAAACATGGGAATCGATCGGTCCAACTCTCTTAATGCCTCAAGTAAGAGTTCGAGCTTGATTGTTCTGCCTTGTGATGCTTGGTATTTCTATTATCTGGTGATGTGGGGCGCAAAGCTGTACAGACTGTGTTAAATTACGTTGAGAAGATCAATCAATTAATTAACAAAAGTGTCAGATTAAGACATCTTAATTATTGGGCTGGTGGTGGATTTTTTTATTTGTTTTTGGTATCTTTGTATGTGTGTGTGTGTGTGTGTTTGTAGATTTGTGTGTGTGTCTGTTGGGTGTATGATTATCTGTTGTGTGTGACAGTGTCTTGGGGGGAGGCATAGATGTTGTTTGTTGTTCGGTCCCTCTTTCACTTATCCGTCATATTCATCTTAGCTATCGTATGTGTTTTTCTCACAACAATCCAGTTCCCTATTTTTTTTTCTATCCGACTCTTCTTTGTCAGAAGTCTGGAAAAACCTTCCATGCAGCTAATGGCGGCATGTACTTGGTCCTTGTTATTAGGAAGCCGTGCAAAACCCAAAATGGAGGCAAAGAGGCACTTAGCGTAGGTCTACTAATCACCTACAGCGGAGGTGCTGCCAACGGGGAGGATTTGCCTGGCGTGGCCAAAACCAAAGATGGCCGTGATTTTGATTAACGCCCAAGTCAGCAGGCCAAAACAATCCCTCCCCCCCATTACCCCACACACACACTCCGTTTCCAGGGTGACTTTGATTCCTGTGCGGGGCTCAAAGGAAGGGAGAGGTAGGATTCGGTTCTCTGTCGTCATTAACTTGGAGTACCTTTTGCCCAGCTGAAAATGTACAAGTGCTGACCTCAAGTGTCCACCAGCACCTTGACAGAGTGTGGCCCCGGCTCTGGAGACATTAGTGACCGGGCGGGCGCTGTGGGGCCCCGGCTGGTGATGCATGTAGCCTCAGTGGACTTGGAGCCAGTTACTTATGGAGGTGACAAATTGCCTTAACTGGGGTCCTGGTCCCAGCGTGGCTCCCAGTATGTGCGAGCAGGTCGATACTGGATGCAGGGAGGTGACTTGTGCTGCGAGCCCTGTTGTTTCTGCTTAATGGACGAGCCAGAGGGCACGAGTCAAAGGTCACGCCCCTGAGAGATGAACGAGGGATTGCGAAGAATCCTCGAGGTCAAAAAGGGCAACCGTGTGTTTTGTTTCTGTCCTCGCAAACTTTGACGAGTCAAAACAAACATTTATTTTGGTTTATGTTCATCGATTTTTTTGCCCTAACATTTATATGTTCACAGTACATATAGTCTAACTTTTTCCATCTTTGTTACAGTCTGAATACCATTTAATACAATGTAATATTTAACGTATTGTGTGTAATAACATATTATTATAGTGATACAGTGCTACCTCGTTCAATTTGTTATTTCTATGCCTGAGCACGTATAGTGGTTTGTTGTCAGGTCAAGATTATATTTGCAGATTTACCGTCATAAGCTATTGTAGATCCGAAGCGATAGAGATGATATACTGCTTTGTGTCATGGTGTCATCAATATTCACAGCAACATGGGACACACATTTATTTTCAATGAAATGCCACAACTGTGGTTAGTATCAGCCATTTTCACACCATACTGTAAAAGAGACTGAAGAGATTTGAATAGCAATTTATAAAAAAATATATATACATATATTCATTTTTTCCCCAAGTTGCTCGGTTCAAATGTGAAGCTAAATGTGCGGTGACAGTCGATGGAGAATGCTATTGGGCTGTAAAAGGCTCTGTGTTGCAGAGAACCCTCATGCTACTGAATTGAAATGCAGTGAGCGCTGTGGCTCAGTGGCTAACACTGTCTCCCCCTGAGAGCTGTGTTTTGTTTGTGCTTCCTGTCTTGTAGAGTTTGCATGTTTTCCTCCAATTTGTGTGGGTTTCTGTGTGACTCCCTGCTCTTTTTCCTTGGCAGATTTCCCTGGCATCATAAATCATAAAGTAACGTTGCAACAAAAAAACCTTTTGGAGGACAGGCAGTGTGCAAATGTGTTGTTTACTGAACTGTGTTCAGGGTAATTACATGTAATGGGACCAAGATATCAAAGTTGACTGTTGAATCCTTACATTGCACAAATGGTGAGAGACGATCTAAGGGAAAGCAGACCAGTCAAGATGAACTACCTACCCACAAACTATGGTTACGACAAATTCTAAGACGAACAGTAGGTTTTCTACAGAGGAAGGATATTGCAGCAACATCATATTTAATAACTGTGCGCAAGACGTCCTTTTAGTAGCGGCATGATCGTGACTAGCAATGACTTCTGGATGTTTAGCATGCTGTGTCACAGCTTTCACTGGATGGTTCAATTCAACATTTGCACTCACATCGCCACCGATGGTGAGCGAGAGCTAGAGAGAGAGAGGGAGAGAGTGGACCACTCATTAGCACCGCTATCCATAGCACTGACTATCCCCATAGCCTTCCTCTAGGTGGGTCTGGATCCTCTCACCTCCAAAGACGTGCCGGCCTCGGCTAATTAGAGGCTAAATTGGACCCTAAATTCCCCCTCCTCGTAATTGTCTCCCCCGCCTGGTGCCTATTGACAGTCAGCTGGGGAGATAGCCCACCGCCTCGCTCCCCCCGAGCCCTGATCAGGTATAAGTGGAGAAAGAAAATGGAGTGAAGACATGAGATTTTGACTGTCCAAAAGAGTGAGGTAGTGCTGTCACCTTGGGTGGATTGCGTCAACCAATAACTTTTAATGGAAAACTTTCCAGACCTGCATAAGGCTTATGCAATATCCAGATCTTGTGTCTAATATGCAAAAAAGGCCACATCATATTTTTGCTGTGTTTTTGTAGACTAATGAAAAAACAATGATAAATCAATTACAATGATTCTGAATCAATAGTCGTCATGTATTCCTTTGACTTTGAGTGTTTGTTTGATTAAGGCCCCGTTCACACGAAGACGAAACGGGCGAAACCGTTACGGTTTCGATCTATCCGGTTTCGAAGTATCTCCGTAAAGACGAAGCCAAGCGAAACCGGGTAGATCTGTAGAAACGCTGTAGTACACATTCCAGGCCCATAAGGGGCGCTGCTTCTGGTACAGAAATCCAGAAGAAATGAAATAAGAAGAAGAGGCGAGCATGCGCATAAAGGCATAGGCATAAAGGCTGCCCTTATGCGCAGGCTCGCATGTGATTTCTGAGACTCCGCGGGCTTAAGAGCCATTGGCTAGGAGGTCGAGGGGTGGGGCGATGACGTCATGGTTTGCGGTTTCAGTCGGTTTCAGGCGTACACACGAATCCAAAACGAAACCGGGTAGATTTGAAACCACCTCCGAGGGTGGTTTCAGAAGTTTGCGGTTTCGGTCAGCGGATTCGCCGGCTTCGTGTGTACGGAAGGCGGCCGAACCGTACAAGACCTTTGCGGTTTCGCCATGAAATCGGCTTCGTGTGAACGGGGCCTAAAGCCCTATGAACGTGCGTCTCGCCGGATGTGTATCAACCTGACTCTGGACTCTGGACGGTTGACCGAGCAGTGCGACTTTTGGTGGCGGGGAAAAGGTTATTACAGGGCTGTCACTTGCAATAATCGTCAGATTAATCAACAATAATCAAAATGATCATCACAGCTCTAAGTGGTACACAGCCGATATGAAGGGACGGGTAAAAAGGGGGGCCAGATGCACGTCCTGCAAACCCACTCTCCGCTGTCACCTGGTTGAAATTTGTTCATGCAATCATCGATGAGGACAGGTTTATTTTGAGGCCCCCACGAGGCCGCCGCTCTTTATTAAGAGGAGCGTCGTCGCGGGCCTCCCCCCCAAAAAAACGCTTGTCAATCTTTATAAAAAACGTTACCTCCTCGGTGCCCATCCAGAGGAGCACCTCCCGAGGTGCTTGAGTGACACGATAAAATGAATAGTAAACGCTTCCTTAGATTGACTGTCAATTATTATGTTAATGCAGCTCTCATCCCGGTGTGTACAGCGAAGGTGCAGTCGCAGCGACTCGACTACAGATGGCAATGCTTCTGACACGAGGCCTCTCGAGAAAAAAATCCATTCCTAAAACAAGGAGTCATACCTCTCCGCCGCCTCGCTACGTCGAGACAAAGTGAGTTTTGCCTTCCGAAAACGGATTCATCGTGGCGTGCGGCGTCGCGCACAGGAAGACGGCAAAAAATGCTGGCGAATCTGTGCCCCATCTATAATGAGTCCTGGCGCGAGCAAGCCAAACTAATAAGTTGTCGTTGTTTTGCGGGCCGACATTGTCATCCCCGTGTTTCATAACGTGCTTCCAAGGCAGCTGCTGGGCCTCCGGTTCCTGTCCGCCATTATGGGATAACAGAATTACCCGTGTTTCACAGGCCCTGCTGGAGAGTAACGGCCAGGGAATACCGAAATGGCCTCTTGTCTGTCCCCACTTTAACAACCACTGCGCGAGGTCACAGGGTCGAATCCCTCGACTCTCTGATGCGAACGCTCCCATCTCACGGACGGGGCTGGGACGTATGCAGAACAACAGGGCTATGGCGTCGGCGGTGCGTGTCTTTAAATATTCCCTCGCTCCGCCTCCAATTAGGCTTTGATCTCGCCAACAATCAGGGAGGGGACGTGACCTCCTCGGCACACCTGACCGTTTTTCAGTGTTGTGGAGAAGAGGTGAACTCTCCCGGGCCGGAAGAAAGAAGGATGGTAGGTGTGGAGGAAATATATGGGTACTTTTGCTTTGTTATTTTGCTTCTTTTTTTTTTTGTATTCCCTATTTCCTGCATGACTGGACCCAAGGGCAGCCGTTGGTTGGGTCCGCTTTTGTCTCCTGCGCGCTCCCTCGTGCCTCCCTCATCTGTTTCTTGCCTCACGCTTGACATTTCTTCTCCATATAGGTCAGTCACTACAGGAGTGGTTGAGTGTGTAAATGTGTGTATGTGTGGGCTGTATAAAGTCCACTGGGGCTGCAAGGAGAAACAACTATTAAGGAAAGTGGTGATGTTGTGTCGAAAAGGAAGAGGTGCTAATTACCTCGACTCTGAGAACGAATCGTGTCCCAGACCCCCTCCCCCCCCCCCCCCCCCAGTGACTATCCTTTTTATTCAAAGTGCCGTTTGTCGGCTGATAAAAGAAAGTAAGATCAGGTTTTTATCTACAGAAGAAGGATAACAGTGATCTGCAGGATGTGCTCTTCATTACCGACACAGAGTGAAACAGGTGTCGATTTTTTTAAAGAACACAAACCGGGACGTGAAAAGTGGATCAAATGGGATTTGATCCCGTGAAGTCCACATGCGAGAGAGCCAGGACTTAAAGTCATTTTCGAGATAAATAAACAATACACTGCAGCTGTCTGCCCTTTTACCGGGATCTATCTCTCTCTCTCTCGCTCTGTCTCTCCCGCTCATCTGTCGGTGGGCCTTGTGCCGGCCTCTGCAAACATATCAGGGAGAGATGATGTGTCCCTTGGGATCTTTAAGACGCCTGGGGAGGGAGGCCGCTCTTCATCACCAAAGACCCACTTCTCTGGCGCTTGCTCCTATTGTCGGCAGGCGAGGAGGACGCTCATGGGCGTGCTCTCGCACAAAATCCCATAGATTTGCAATTTGCATACTTTGCAAATTACGCAAGCAAGTGTTCCCATCCATTTTGGTCTACGTTTGACGGTCATGCATGAACGGAGCTTGTAACTTATTTTTCACCATCGTGCTCTACACAGTGGCCGTAATTAGCTTGAGTACCGCTGTTGCGGCTCTTTGTTAAGGCATACGTGGCTCATTAGGACGGCCATTGAAACAGGGGGGCTCTTTCGCTTCCATCTGGCTCTGGCATGTTTTCGTCGGGGTGTGAGACACCAAGAAATGTGTCGCCAATCCCTTCCCTCACCGACCACCCCTCTCCAACCTGGGCATCTGTGCACTGGGAAGAGGCCCAGTTCCCGAGCCGCTAGAGTGGCTTGTGGCCGGTCGGTCAAGATGCTCCACTCCACTCGGGCTGGAGGAGAAGGATGGCTTGTGACCCTTGGCTGATGGGACCGGCGAGTTCTTTCATGGAGAGGGATAAGCCGTGATAAACAGGACCATGAGTTTGAATATCCCTTGGTACTTGAGCTGAAATGGTAGATGTGTCAGTGCTGTCATGTTGTCTGGACGTGCTTCCTTTGTATCGGTATCTTGCTGCAGACGTGAGGGGTGTTTTTGACCTCGTGTTTCTTGTCTTTTTCCTTGTTGTTGTCCCAGCGGAAAGTTGATTAAGTTGTTGTTGACATTCTTTCCTGCAGACAGGTTTAGGAAAGATTAGCTCGAGCTAAGCTATGATAGACACAGCCTATTACAACCTGTCGACCTGAGGTGGGATTTCTCTTTGAAAAAAGGCTTCTAGTTTAAAGAATACCTTGAAAAATTGCGGATTATTTCTTTCTGTTCGGTTTTCAACCAACAATTTCCAGCCACATATGAGTTGAATACAACTGATACATTTTTTGAGAATGTAGTTGATTTATACTCGATTTTCACAAACGTAGATGCTTTCAATTCTCAACTTTTGCTCTAACGACTTTTATGATTTTAGAAGTAATAACAGATCAGTCAAATGTATTATTATAACTATTATTATTGTTGATATTATTATTATTATTATTGTTATTATAAACGTATATACTGTTACAATGCAAATTGAATACAAAATCTTCGTGATGCAACGTGCATGACCCAAGGATGTGCCCCTTAGGTTGTAGTACCATTAATTGTTGGGAAATGTAGAACCAGTTGTTCCTCTTGTTTCTCATAGTTTTGGCCCATAGGGGGCAGTAAGGTATCAGAGTCAGACGTATTACAATTTGACCAGTCAATAAGTAAGCACACGTAATGGGAGAAAAAAACGCAGCATTGTGACTGATGGGAGGAAAATCTGCATTTCGTTGTCAATTGTTGGACTTCATTATTACTGGTTGATGAAAAAACTCTCTAATGCTAACCTGCAAAGCAAACAATCAATGGGTGAATGAGCGAAGGGAGGTCTGCCCTCATTTTGTCTTGTTTAGGAAAACAAGGGGATGCAACTCAGACCCCAAGGCAAACAGTGGAACTGCATTTAATATTCAACTCCTGTGAAGGCTTGATTTTTATTTCTTTATTTAGGCTGGTATATGAGACTTTAGAAATTGCATTCTCTCTCTCTCTCTCTCTCTCTCTCTCTCTCTCTCTCTCTCTCTCTCTCTCTCTCTCTCTCTCTCTCTCTCTCTCTCTCTCTCTCTCTGTAATAACCTATTTAGATTCTACCGGACTGCTACTTTTTCTGCTACTAGTGAGGATGAAGCTGTGAGTCCAGAGCTACGTGGGGCGTGGCAGGTAGTATGTCCTGTGAGCCATTCTCAAGTGGTGTGAAATGCTTTTCCAATGGATCAAACTAATAAAATCAATAAATCATGCCACATACTTTCAGAAGAAAGGCAGAAAATCTAACAAGAAATCAGGTGAGATCTTACGAGGGTTTCTTCCCTTTTTATGATACTAGAACGAAGGCAGCTAGCTTTCTCCACAGAAACCCCATCGTTATCGAGCTTCCGGGGGGGGGGGGGGGGGGATTACGGGGTGATTTTCAGCCAATTTTGAGACAGCAGGCAGACGCGGGTTCATTGTTGATATCGGTTGGCCGATTCATCTCAATCAGCAGTGGTCATAGAGTGGACATTTTGTTTCCAGGAAGAGAGGGCTGTTTATCAGCAGTGATTGATATCCACCGACACAGAACTACCTGGGGCCTCAGTCATCCATCTAGTGCCAATCACAGAGCTGCACCAGTCGAATTCACACTGCCTTCAGTGGGCGACCGGAGCCCGGACTTCAGTGGCATGGAGTGGACAGCCTTCTGGCACTTCATACAATTACAGAATGACAATCGCATTAAAACAAAAACATTCCAACATTGTATTACGATGATGAAAATGTGGTAAGCAAATCGTTTTGTGCTTTTTTTTAAGAAGAAATGGGAAAGTCTCCAGTTCCTCCAGCTGTTTGTTAGCTGAGCACAGAGAGTTAAAAGTCTGTTTTGGGGTTTCTCAATTTACCTTTCCCCCCAGCGCGGGCAAAACCTCGAGCCAGCGTAAATGAGCAATTTCTTACGTTACCTTTTAGATTTAATTGACGTGTCAGAAAACAAATGAATTACAGACCTCCGGGTGAATTTAACATCAGCAGAATAGCCACAAACCTAAAAGTGAGAGCTGCAGCAGAACACCACCTATCCCTAACACCTAACACACTTAAGATCCCAGACCTTGCCACCTGAACGTATCCATCCTACGCAATTCCAAGGCCTTGGTAAATGTAGGAGAATTCTGAAATGAACGGCATTATATTAAAATTGATTGTGATTGCAGTCTACATTCTGTTCGAAAGTTTTTTTATTTTGGTGGCCCTGCTGTAAATTCTTCATTCAGTGACAGTTGCCATCCATGATTTGCACTATCTTCCTCCACGACAAACCTATGTCTTGTGTCTCATTTAAAAAATGCATTTTGTTTGTATCTTGTTAAATGTGTCACTGGTTTGTTTAATTGATTAGTAGTTTGTTAGCACTGCACGTGAAAACACTTATTCCAAAGTCATCTGGTATGTGCACCTATAACGATTGTGGTATTTTGAAATAATTAAAGAGTAAATACTTTACTTAATGTAGCATGTGGGTAGCATGCAGTCAAGCATTCAAATATATTGATATCAAATAATCATTACATATCAACATGTTACATCGAAGGAGTGCAGCTCAGTCTCGAAGCGTATACATATGCTTAATCAAAGTTGAAAATAAAGAACTATTGAAGAAGGCAGCACTAAATATATACCATATCATGTCCCTTTATGGAACTGGGATTCGAGTCCTGCTCTCTACCACACCTGTGTTCTCGGGCCCAAAGTCCATAGCTGGCCCTGACCCACAACATGGAGGTTGAAGTTAATATTGCTAATCGTTACATATTTACCATCCTTTCTTTGTTGACATCCAAATTAAGATTGTTCTGCTGTGTCACCAAGGCAGACGTTGGCAGACAGAACATTAATCCGTAATACGACAAATGGATGAGTGTTGGGGTCGCCCATCTATTACGGTTATAATCAATGTTAATGAAATGTATTAAAGTATATGCAAAGCAGCCCCGATTGTGTAGGAGCGCAGTTACGCCTTCTGTTCTATCTCTTAGTTCTCCTAACAGACACATTTAACATCCTGCGTTGAATAGATGTAATCAGTCAGATCAACTGTTCTTAATACTATTCTGGAGGATTTAATTTGTACACATTCTATAAATGGAGGTAGGAGGATTAGGAGTAACATTGGGTGACATAGCTAATGGAGCTATTGTCTGCACTTCTTGCATATTGAGCATCGGTATATATATATATATATATATATATTATGATTGCACACGTTTCTGAGATAAGATGAGCATTTTGTATGTAAGGAACAAACATGAACCGGTAATTCTCTTTGCACTGCCTGTATCCAAACATAACAACCAATACGCGGGTAGAAATTCCTCGCATGGAATCCACCCTGAGACTTTCCATAGCAATTATCGCCAGGGCTTGTCATGCCTCGTCAGAAATAGACACTTTCATTTTCAAACGTGTTGTTTGCTCGTCGTATCGCTTGAATGCAGCTTGTGTGGTGCACTTCGGTTTAAGTTATTTATTTATTTAGGTGAGCGATGTGGGGATGTGGGATGGGGGACAATCAAAGCTGCACTTTAGCTCAACTCCTCTGTGAAATGTTGACATATGCCAGGAGTCTTTGTATTCTTCAGAAGCATGTCTCTGCGGATGGTTGCATGCGAAGAGGTCTGTGCACCACAGCTATGAGTTTCAGTGCCTCGGCGTCATCAAACTGACTTGTTTTGGAGAATGTATCCCAATTTGTTATTTTAATTCTAGTTGCTAAGATATTTGGAGTGACTTTTTCCATGTTGAGGCAGTGTCTGTGGTGTTAGATAAGACTTAGAGGTTTTATCATTATTTATGTCATTTTGTTTATCTGCATGCACTCAAAAACACTGCATGTCAGAACATTTCCCAACGGAAAATTTACGTTTCTCTCTAATGTGTACATTTTTACAAAAATGTGGATGACTAAACTTAGACTATATATTTGTCACATAAAACAACTAGAAGCCTCCACAGTAGCATATATGTACAAAATCGCTCCTAATTGTAATTGATTTATTTTTAATATGTGCCTTGTTTATTTTGAGAAATTCTCTGACACAATAGCCCATTGGACCAACATCGGTCATAGTGTCTCACTAATTGCAATGGTACAGATGAGCTTCTGCAATTGCTGGCTTCATGTGTTTGTTGCCCATTTCTGAAAAACTCCAGATGGTCCATGATGTATTCATGGGGACCGCAGTGGCTATTAGCTCCTAAGTACCTTTATACTGTTAAATGAAATGGCTGTTCTTGTGTAGTTTGTCAGGTAGTTGGGGAAATGACTAACGAATGTCTTCTTTTAGTGGGGCCAATGCCGCTGCCAATGCCACATAGAAAACACATTTAGGTGTAATGTTCACATCGATTTTTCCTTCAATTAGGGGGAAAAACGTAAAGTAGCGCACTTTGTGACACCTTGGTCTTGTCACAGTAATTGTCGGGGATCATTCAGAGAGAATGAATCTAGCAAACAACATCTGTTCCGCCCACATCTGGCCCCTTCAGGTTGGGCTCGGCTTTCCCACCGCATTTCATCAAATGACTGCTTCAAAGTCAATTGGATCCAGACTGTTCACGTAGACATTTCAGGTAGCCCCTATCCGACCAGCCTCCCGATTTGTATCGGCGAGTGCAAAAGGGATTTTGAAACAGTGGTATATCTCAAATCCTGTGAGTTTGAAAGCAGAGATTCAAATTGTAGCTTACATGTGGAAACACTAACCTATTTTTTTTAGTTGAATGCCATATCACTCGAATTCTAATAGCAACAATAGTTTTACGATGACCCACAAATACACAAACATCTTTGTCGCACACTGCCACACACTCGCACTTACAAACCTATAAAAAGCTTTGTGTCACTTTGATAGGACACAAACACATACTTCAGTTTACACTGGGTTCGGCTTTTTGTCATCCTCAAAATGTCGAAGCTTTCCTCCTCAACATTCCCCCGAGGCGTGCATGTGTGTGTGTGCGTGTGTGCGCATGTGTGTGTGTGTGTGTGTGTGTGAGAGTGTATTTGTGTCTGAATGTGTGTGTGTGTGTTTGTGTGTCCGTCTGTATATGCTTGTTTGTGTGTCTGAATGTGTGTGTTTGTGTGTGTGTGTGTGTGTGTGTGTGTGTGTGTGTGTGTGTGTGGTTGTCGGGGGGGGGGGGGGGGGGGGGGGGCTAGCCCTCCTGGTGGGACAGCTGTAACAGATGTGCTTGAGCAGGGAGGCCTGCTGATAAACATGGACAGACCAGCAAATGTGGCGCATCTGCCACCGGAGGCGACTCATCAATGGTGCCCACCCCCCCCCACTATATGGGTTACGCGTTGGCTGTCTACCTCCACAAGCTGTCTGGTCACCACACACAGGGCTGATGGGACACCATTGTGTATCCTTCGCACTGGGCCAACGTGGAAGGAAGCCGAAAAACACATATTTTTGTTGGTTTTGCCCATTAGATAGAACATAGTCAATGTCAATGTTTGAAGCTGTAAACGAGTACAAACATGTAGGCCAATTTCTGAAGCAATACGGACAAAATATTATTTTTTTGTTTGATAAATGACTCAAATGAATCAAAATGATGATTAATTTGCTCCTTGATCTAATCAGTTCATGCATGATAAAGTTTAATTTTACTCTTCTCTACAATAGACCAAATCCTCTCCAGAAGCTTTAAGGATTTTGACCTTTAAAACCAGACACAGTTGTATCTGGAGCACCCCAGTGTGGTTTGGCCATATGCACATACAGTATTCTCCAAGACATATGCATGGTTTTGATGTGGATACCAAAATCCATGCAATAAACATAGCCTACATTGCATGTATTCATAACACTTTTACAGCTTCTGTGAAAAGAGTAAAAAAGGCATCACACTGTATTGTAGAAGTACCACAGATGCATTGCCGACTAAATCAATCAAAGTAGGCAGGAGAGGCAGGAGAGTTACAGCCGCTAAAATATTTTTCATTTTCACAGGAAAAAAGGTGCGGATTTCTACAGCACAGGATCTCACTTCCTGTGAGATGGTGAGACACCTTGATTTCACATAACACACTACAAACAATTCAAATGATCTATTAAACTTACATTTTTAAGGCGCCAATACTGAACTACGGAAGTTTGAGTTCAACTTTCCCCCTAACAAAGACTGCATGGAGCTCTTCCTTGATTGTAATGACATATCGCTCCCCTATATTGCGGAGTGGAATAATTTGTTCTAGGTTCTATTAGTAGAACACCTTCCCAGGCAGGTCTCTTTTGCAGCGTCTGCGTAAATTAAGCTTCATTGGTGGCTTTGATGTGCTGATGTTCTCTCGCACTGTTATTGTTCATGCCGAGAGATGCACCTTGAATGAACTCTCACATCTGATACTAAATGTTACTCTTTTGTTGTTGGATGGGAATTTATATTCATGGAACGCCCTATCAGAACCACACACGAGACGTGCCGGTAATTACTCCCTGGTGTTGTTTTGTTTTTGTTGTGTGTCCACCTTTTAAACTTTGATTTGATGACTAAGATTGAACAAGGCAAAAAAATAGGCCATTGTTTTCATTTTATATTTCATATTACAGTTACTGTTTGAGGTTATGTTTAGACATTGTTATAACAAAATAAAAAACAACAACATGATTACCAGCCTCCCTGTATTGACCCGATTCTGAACCCAGATCTTGCCAAATGACATTTTATGGATCTTCTGATGGACCGAGGCAGAATTATGGATTGTCTGATAACAGCCGCCCAGCATATCAATAACCGCATATGAATTCAAACCTATGCAGTGTGGAGGGCTATTGAGAATGGGTAGAGCCTGCGTGTTTGCAGTACCTTCTTCCATTTCATTATCGGACCATTATGCAGGCCAGACCATGGTAACATTATTGAACATAGCTGTTCTAATTATACTGAGTGACATGGACAAATAAACTGATAAAGATGCTTGGCAAGGATGATTACAACTCCAAGTCTAAAGTTGAGTGTCTTCCTGTGGAAAATCCGATGATCTGAAGGAAGTTGCGGGGTTTTAAGGACATTCCACTTAAGGAATTGCTGCAAATCAGGTTCTTTCAATGATTGTAAGCTGCAGCAGACCTGATTTGTACCATTAACAAACTAGCACAGTATTCTGAATACCACTCCGAGAGAGAGAGAGAGAGAGAGAGAGAGAGAGAGAGAGAGAGAGAGAGAGGGAGAGGGAGAGACTGTTGTCAGGACCCTGTATTAGCAAGTATCATTGTCAGGTAAAAACTCCAAGGAGTAAAGTCCAAGAAGTATTACTTCTCTTGCTGCATTTTCCTCGCTGTGTCACAATACTGCAGCTTGTGAGCTTGATAATAAATGAGTGATGAGGAAAGTCTATAGGTCCCATTGTCCTGTACTGCAGGAATCACCTTGAAACGTCTCTGTGCTCTACATGCTTTGAATTGGAAAAAATGCCATAATGTGATTTGTTGCAATTGGAGGTGAATGACGCTGAGTAATAGCTTGGGTTTTGTTGTCTTCAACCTATTAAGCCTCAGCAGATGTAGTTATTTACGTACCGGACAATTCACTTCATTGCAGCAGAATCATCGCTAATGTTGCATTATATACAATTTCATTTGAACTCTGTTACCATTGCCCTTATTCCTATAATCAGTGGTGATCAATACTATACGTTTCTTGCCCAAAAATATATTAAGCCTTATGACATTTCCTATCACTCACTATGCATTCCTGAAATGCAGATTAACCGTGGTTAATAGCGGTAGTTCTAGACTGGATGCCGCTGATAAAAATAAATCGCTTTATTTTGCTTGGAATTTTCTGAACAGTTATTATGGTCATAAAATATTCCATTTCAGGGTGGGGGGCTTATATTCATTTTGTAAACTGTAATTGTTCTCGACGGTTGATCGTGGCTGGGGTTATCACTTCCCCGGCCCACACTGTCCCGTTATCTCTTCCTGGTAACCAATAGGCGAGCTGTGAAGGAAGACAATGAAAGCCTGGGTGGAACTATCTTCATATCTGGGGAGAATCCGGAAGAATACAAATGCATGTTTTTTGAATTTCATGTGAGAGCAAAATATCACATCCCCCCCTCATTCTTAAACTATTTGCATTCTTTCTCCCAATGATCATCTTATCATTGTGTCATTAAGCTCAGCTGAATACCTGGTATTACGTTTCACTGCTGCAGCAATCATACTGCAAGACCAGGTGATGTCGGCATCATTTTAAACGCTGTCTAAAAATTTCATATTTCTATTCCCAAGGACAACCGGAACCTTTTTATTTTGGCTTACACCAGTGTTTCTCCCGTTTTCAATTATCTGAAGAATTCCCATATCAATCCTTGCTGGAAAGAAGGGCTTCCCCTCAGGGGGAAGCAGCTAGGGGCAGCAACCATAATGGAGCTTCTTCATCCCCTCAATGGAGTGGGAAGGAGCGGTGCCTTAGTTGGGCAGGAGGTTGGACATATAGAGACACTGATTGAAAGCAGAGGCGGCCCGTGAGAGCTTATAAAAGGGAGGTGAGATGGCTGTCGAACAGCCACTCTAGGGAATGAGCTTCCTCCGCTGGGATTTCTCCCGGGGGAGCCTGGCTGTATTTGGAAACACATTTTATGATTTCTCAGAACGTGAAAGGGATACAAAAGGCAATGCCTGGGCCCCGGTCTGTAACTGCTCTTAAACAGCATTGAAGAGGAGTTGCGTCTGGCAACAGCCAGACAATATCATCTTGGCTGGTGAAGGATAATAAGAAAGAACTCAATTTAGAATTTGTCCTAGGTTGGAGCACATTGCTGCTGTGTGCTGAGTAATAGAATTTACAATCGACTGAAAGACAGAGATGGACTGTTCATCATGCCATCATGACAGCGGTAAACAATAATGAGGGATACACCGATTGTGAAATTATTGGCAGATACCGCTTCCGAAGTTTAAAACAACAATTTGGCTGATAACCGATTCCAATGTTTTTCTTTCCAATTAGTTTTTTCGTTATTTATTCTTCCTTTTGTGCCAGGCAAGCAAAGACATTTTCATTAAAAATATCTTTACTTAATTGACTGTTTTAAAGTCTTGCATCTTTTCATCACACTATCTTTGAAGAAGCAAAATATGCAAAAAAACAACCTTTAATATAATTTTTCAACGACGACTATTTGCTTAAAAGTAACAATGTCAAAATGGATGCAACACAACAGACTCAGCCATTCATGAATGCCCCCTTATTTTGCAGATCGGCTGATACCAATGTACGGGCGATAAATCCGAGGTGCATCCATAACACTAACAAATAACATATATAATAACCCTTTCGGTGGTCTTCAGGAGGAAGAATTGTAAGAAAACATTTAACAAGGTATATTAATATTCAAGGCATCGCTTTGTCCTTCGCTTCAGATATTTGGGACCTGATAGTTTGTTCAGTATGCAACAAGTGACTCCAACATTCTTTGTCCACCAAATAAGGTCTGCACCTATTTAAGGATAATAATGAATTACAAGAAAAACTAAGGTAACACTCACTTAACTCCAGGCATTGGACGTTGGAGCAAAACAAACCTTTTAAAAGTTTCCAATGTCAGCACTGGTCTGACTGAGAGCCAAACTTGAACTGCAACTTGAGCTGCAATGCCAAAAAAAAGTTTAGTTCTGTGCATCGAGTCCTGGATTTCTCTCGCACATAATTCATATCTGGCATTGTACTCTGAAAAGCTTTTAGCACTTGAAGAAGTGAAATGCATTTGTGCAATTAATATCAATTTTGAAAACGATACTGACCATCAGCTGATTGCGACCATTAGCTTTTCAATGAGCATTGTGTTCTCCAAGTTCACCTTTTAAATGCAAACCCCGTATTTCACTTTGAGACTTACCACAGCAGCAACTCCAGTGCCTTAAACTCTTAATCACTCTAATTAAGTGTACAGTAATTAGACAACTGTGTTTCTGAAATATTCATGGGCCACTTAACTTTGCCTCACTCCTCAAATATGCCATCAATCAGGGCGGGCTGACTTTTCTTTGGAACTGCACAGGGCGTCCCACTGATCTTTCACAAACATTACATCCCATTAAGGCGACAGGCTTTGAACCTGACAATCCTGAGTGACTTCCGAGACCGGGGGGCTGGCGGCGGGATAGGGGGAGTATGGACTCACTACCTCAAACTCTCCCCTGCAGAGGGTAGGGTGTGAGGTCCTCAGTCTTCCTCCACATGCTAATGAAAAGACCAAACAAAGAGAGACAGAGTTATCCCGGGGATGCCTGTCGCTTGGGGGGGCACACGGGCCCTTGCGTACGGCTCTTCCCTTTCGAAAGCCTCAATTTCATTTTTCTCTCGGCTGGCGGGGCGGCCATCTGACGCTCTTGGCTCGGAGACTCCTCCGTGATGGCCACTCCCTGGTTCTTCTCCCTGTCTACAGAGCTGCTCAGTGGCTGGGTTCTGTTAATAGTGCTGTCCTCATATTGTTGTACCATCTGTTTCGTCGCAGGCCGTCAGGGGGATCGGAATCATTTCCACTGTGCAGATTGAATATTCACGCTCCAGTATGTCTGTCTGTCTGTCTGTCTGTCTGTCTGTCTGTCTGTCTGTCTGTCTGTCTGTCTGTCTGTCTGGATGGATGGATGGATGGATGGATGGATGGATGGATGGATGGATGGATGGATGCAGTGTATATGCAGGTATGCAGAATGATTGTATGTATGAATGTATGTATGTATATGTATACATATAAATCGAAATATATACAGTACATACACCAAATCTTACTGTTCACTGCAGAGAAGGGGAAACAAGATGTGCAAAAAGAGGTTGATGGACTTGGAAGACAGCTAGCTCTGGTGTCCATGTCTTAGTCCTCTCCTGATTGGTACAGCAGCACACAGGCAAGACATGGGGGCATTTCATAACCCCACAATCCCCCATTACCATTCAATCCCTGAAGTGAGAAGCTAGGCTACCTCGTACCCTGAGGCATAGCCCCTCTCGGCTCTCCTGGCAGCACAGTAGGCTGTGTATTATGAATGAGCTCATAATAATAGAGTGCTTGACTGTCACTGATTCAGTAGATTCCAATTCAGAAGTCTGGAGTCGCAACGTCATTCTTTGTGCGGACATTGGAGGCATCAAGATGATGGGTTGGTTTGTATGTGTGCTCGTTTGTATGCTTGACTGGGCATTTCTGTGTTTGTTTAGCGATACCAGTGACTAAATGGTTATTATTGTGCCCATTGTGACGAGAGGAACATTCTTCTTTGGGGGTGTATTGAAAAGAAAAAACTCAACATAATAGATTATCTCCATACTCAGCGAGAAACATAATCCATCACCAAGAAGGCAAAGGGAAATTAGGTTTGTGTATTGGGTGAGATAAGCAGAAGCAGGGGAAACACACGCGCGGTAATCAAACTATGCCTTAAGGCCGGTACGTAGAACAGCCCTACTATTCACGAAGCGGACACTGCGGCCATATTTATGACAAAAACATGCATTAGTGGGCCTTCGTGCATGGGGAAAGACTGTGTGAAATGTATTTCTTCAGTGCAGTTTGGGCCGGCTGGACTAGGTAATGCAAAAGAGTGTGGCACTGTCAGCCTATAAAGCTTATAGTATGTGGCCTGCACAAGATATCGGAATACAGTAAATACATGTTATAGCACATTAATAGACGACAATACAATTATTGACATAGTACTTAACGTGATGAACAGCATAATTGCGCCTCTAACTATGTTGTAAAGATTTCGAAAGGTGTGCATTAATCCTCAGAAAGGGAGGTTACATCAAATACTTTGCAATCTCACGTAATTTCAGTCCATTGATTTCCTTTTATTCCTCAAGTTGATGTATTGGGTGGGAGTCTATATTCCCTTCCGGACTTTGAGGAATTACAAACTACACAACAGAAGGGGGGGGGGGGGGACCACACCCCCCTACAATGTTTGATTGGTTATGGTTATTTTGAGCTCCAACATCCTGTGCTCCATCACTTTCAATTCTCACTCAGCGGTTGAGGAGACCCAGTGGCAGGCTAGCGCTTCTTAGCCCAGACCGCAGGAGCGGTAAGACTACTGAAGGGTGGAAAGTTCAGTCGTTATTATTTTTTATTTTTGTCAAAGATTGCTCTCAGAACCCTGATGACTGTTTGGGAGCAGATTGCTTTTATTCTTCCCCGCTGAAGCTGGGATGGATGAACATGTGATGGCGTTGAGTGCAGCCTCTCTTGATCAATGGTAAGCGGTCCGAGCGCTTTTCACGTTTAAGCTCTCGCTGCACGCAGGTCCTTTCACGAGGACCATTTGGAAACATTGGACAGACTTTTAACTTGTCCTGTCCATCCAATTTTTTGGATTGGGTTTAACATGGCTGGTAAGCTTTCATCTCATTTTCTTTGTTTTGTTTTAGTTTCACTATTGCCTTTTGATCCCAACGTTTCATGTTGCCTAAAGGCTGTATAAACCCACAAGGCCACTCCGGTTCATCTCCAGCCTTCCAATTACATGATTTGATTCTGTGTGGAGCTCTCACAATAATTGTGTCTGACAGGCCCTGTGTGTGTGTGTGTGTGTGTGTGTGTGTGTGTGTGTGTGTGTGTGTGTGTGTGTGTGTGTGTGTGTGTGTGTGTGTGTGTGTGTGTGTGTGTGTGTTAGTACTGTGTGTGTGTGTGTGTGTGTGTGTGTGTGTGTGTGTGTGTGTGTGTGTGTGTGTGTGTGTGCACTGTGTATGTGTGCACTGTGTATGTGTGTGATTCCAGTGTCTCTGCTTGATTGTGAGTATTAATCATGCAGTCTCATGGATTCCCTCCTAGACATGAGCAGGAATCTAGCGAGCAAGAGCAATGGAGTGTGTCATTTTAATGCCCAATTTCAGCTCGAGTTCCCGACCTCCTACCAGCCAAATCGATTGCTTATTCACTGCTGCGACTATTTTGGCAAGTCACGCCTGCCACAGCAAGTGACTCTCTCTCTCCCCCGTTCGCCCTCCCTCTCTCTCTCTCTCTCTCTCTCTCTCTCCCTCCTTCCCCCTCTCTCCATCCGGGTTATGGGTATCATTTAGGGTTATGTGTTTTTTAACCATGGTCATTTTTTTTTTCTGAAAACACCAATTGGACTTCAAACTGACAGACTTTGGTAGTTACTGCGAAAAATGGACAAACATCTACCTATCTTTACTCCTTTAAGATACACACCATATGTGAGAAGGCTTATTGAACCCATTAAACTTGTAAAAGCGCAAAAAATAATCAGTTGTATCAATAGAGATGGTAAAGAGAGAGGGTTTGTGATAGAGCTGTAGTTTATCAACCAAGTCTGCTTTGTTTATATTGATGTGATTTGGTCAAAATATATGTTATATTCTGACAATGAGACTGGTTTTGATCGCTGCAAGGTGAGCCCTTCTTACTATGTTTTCAAGATTACATTTATTATTGGAATTCTTCAAATTGAAAATAATTGACTGTTTGCATACAATAGCAACAAGGGTGGTACCGGGTTAATAAGAATAAATTCAGCCATATTAGACTTGAGACAAGCCACCCATCGCCGCCCCCTTGCTAATAAATCCAATCAGATCCTGAGCTCGGTTCATATTTGAACACGCTGGAAGCTGGAGCTCTCCCAGGTGCCGACTCCCAATTAAAACAATGCTCAATGGTTTTGTTCTCCAGCACAGCCCACATTGTGTATGCATACATGGACTGTTTCTTTTTCTTGTGTGTGTGTGTGTGTGTGTGTGTGTGTGTGTGTGTGTGTGTGTGTGTGTGTGTGTGTGTGTGTGTGTGTGTGTGTGTGTGTGTGTCTGTGTGTGCGAGTGCTTGTGCGTGTGTGTGTGTTTGTGTGTTTACAATTGTTCATGTGCACGTGGACATGTTAAAAAACCAAAGAGGTACGATTAACCTTTCTCCAGCCGTTGAGTGCCGAGTCTGCATCCACTCACAGGATGCTGTGTGATGTTTGAAGGTGTCTCAGAGCAGTAAAAGGGAAAGGGCTTCACTGCACGGCGGCCATTTGGATTGTAACACTGAATAGAGATAATAACAGTGAAGCCTTTGCTGGGGGAGAATCTATGAATACAAGCGCAGAAAGAGTAACCTGGCCTCTGTGTGCATTCGGCACACAGCCAAATAAACAACTGCAACCCAATTGTCACCGACATTTTCACGAGAAACTGCTCGCCGGGAATGTGTGGGGAGTGTGGGGGTTCCTCTTAAAAGGACAGCTTTAATTGGTTTAAATGGAAGCTGGAAGCCAGGCGTCACTCACCCTCACCTGTATTATCGACATTGCCCAGGCTCTATAAAGGGGAGGGCGCTGTGATATTTGATAAGTCACCTTGGTACACCGGTCAGGCTGGACTGGCGGAGCGAGGTGGAATAGAAAAATAAATCTCCATCAAAGTCATGTTATCCCCTCAGGGGGAAAAGCTGAGACCTGTTCTCATTGTTTGAAAAAATGAGATTCTTCAAGAGGGTGGAAGTTACGGCGGGCCTTAGAACATCTTTTCGGTTTGTGCCAAATGAAGCCAGAAACTAAATCCAAACAACATTTGCATGTCTATATCTTATAATATCCATTCCATGAAAAGGATGACTAGCTATCATGACCATTGACTGTTCATTCCTCCCTGTATTTTCACACATTGACATCCAGCCTGTTTGTGTTTATCAAGCCTTCGATGAGTCATTGACCACAAAAAGAGAACACACATAGTTTAAATATGCAGAAGCACAAGTTGCTCAAAGCATTAAAGCCTGTCCGTGTTCTCATGTTATTTTTGTATTGCCATAAAAAGCAAGCGCTACCAACTTAATAACTGATTTTCTCAAGGTCAAGGAAGCATCTAGCTGGGTTAGTCTACCCGGGTGTTCCTATATGGCACACAGAGAACATTAGCTTCACATATTTAGCTTAATCGAATGTTGATATTTGGGTATTTGGGTATGCTATGGTTTATGACCTTCCTTTTACTGTATTATGTAAAACTTGTATTTTGTATGGGATGTTGAGCACAACATAAATGCCAACAGCCAGGGATTGTTAGCTCAGGGAAAGGTTTTAAGACTTCCCATAACAACCCTCCATGTGAGTTAAATACAATGTCCACACTGACTAGAACTGAAATCAGTATAAAGCCAGGTGTTTGGTTTTGTTAAGGGTATAAACTCAATAGCTAAGGGCACATACTCTTGTTTCTCGTTTCCTCTTCAGGAACAATCAAAAATAATATCAGTTGTTTTTAGTTTTTATATAATCAGTTGTTTTATAGGTCTTGGCAGTCTCCAACTGTTGCTATAATCGAGGCACTATCACTAGCATGGGATAGCAGGGATGGTAGAAGAATGTTGTGAAATGTGAATCCCAACTCAATCCTATAGAGGAAAGCAGGTTATTCATTATTTGATTTATTACTTTTATTTGATGGAAGATGGGTACAAATGGATAATTCTGTTTTACTTAACCATCTGTAAAGGTAGAGTATTCCAGAGTTTGGGGGCAGAGAAGGTTCTATCACCCTTAGTTTTAAGGCGTGTCTTGGGGATACAGAGAAGATTCTGAGATGAAGACCTAAGTGACCTTGGAGCGCTGTACGGAATTAATAGGTAATCTGTATACCTAGGTGCCAAACCATTGAGGGCTTTGAAAACAAAAAGTACTATTTAAAAATTGACTCTGTGCTCCGCAGGTAACCAGTGCAGTTTAACCAACACAGGAGTTATATGCTCATGTTTCTTAGAGCCACTTAATAATCTAGCTGCTGCATTTTGAACTAGCTAATGTCTTTTGAGAGTGGAGTGGGTCAGGCCTGCATATAATGACTTACAATAATGAAGCCTTGATGTAATGAAAGGATGTATAAGAGTTTCAAGATCGGAGAAGGACAGAAAGGGCTTCAGTAGTGTATTGGCCTTTGGTCAATTAGCCCAAAATATGTTATTTTCGGTTCCCTCCTTCCGTGGCGTCCCTGTCGATTCCCGTCCCTATTTGTTATGCTACCTCACCTAATGACCTTCCTAACAGACATCCCATTTCAATGTAACTCATTGACTTAGTCAAACACCAATTCAAACCAAGGCTACAACGTCAAGGTATATCGAGTAACGTTTTAAAAGAAGGACTCATGGCGTCATGTTTCCCATAACTTAACCTAATTCCAACAAGGCGGTGATAGAGTTCAGTTGAATGCTTCCGGAGACAAGAGGACCGTGTGCTTAGTGCTTACCTAGCCTTGTCTAAAGCGAACCCACTGCTAGCATCACACCCTCTCAATTAGCACTGCTCACCACTTACCGCCTCTCTGTTTTTACAGCCAGTCAGCGTGACCAGTGATCCCTGTGGCCTTTTTGTTCCCAGCAAATAACATATGCAAATAACAGGCAAACGCATTACCGTCAAGCAGGCCTCCACGTCTGGGTTTTCCCAGGACCGGCGGGTGGCGATCAGCAAGGCGGCGGGAGAAGCCGGAATAAACCCGCCGCGTCTTCGCCTGACATCCTGGCAGTGCGCTGTATCGGGGCACCCGTTGTTCACCGTACATGAATTAGCATCAACTGCATAATTCTACAAGTCCTTGAACATGTGCTGGAGGCAGGCACACACACACATGTTAGATGCTGAGACACATATATATACACACACATAAGTCACACATACGTCACAGACACACACGCACACACACACACACACACACACACACACACACACACACACACACACACACACACACACACTTGCGTCACATGCAAACAACCATGCCAAGACGCAAGTGTCACATGCACACACACACACACACACACACACACTGTGCATACATACATCGATACATACATACGTACATCACACATACGTCTCACACGCACAAACACACACACGTGGCACATGCACACACGCACACACGTGTTGAAAGTGTACACACACACACACACACACACACACACACACACACTTGCGTCACATGCACACAACCATGCCAAGAAGCACTTGTGTTGTCCACCAGCCTGGCTTAGTAACACAGGACTACTGCAACTGCTCAGAGCGTCCCTTTAAGGGGGCCAGGCAGTCCGCGGGGCTGTTGTTTTAGAGGTCGGGAGGGCTTCGCTGGGTATGGGGGTGTCAGATATTTTGGGATGATAAAGCAAAGAGAGGGAAAACACAAGACGGCCCGTCAATCTTTCGGGGCGAGGGGTACCATGTGAACCACAGCGGACAGCACATCAAGGTGCTGACAGATACTTCTCTTTCTGCGAGTAACCGGCTCCATGTTGACTCCCTGCATGTGCTGTTTTCCCGCTCATTGGGGATAGATGTGGGGAGGACAGCGGGGTAGGCGGGGGGGATTCAGAGACTTTACTTTAAGGCTGAGTTGGTCAGGTATATGTGTTTTTACTCGAGAAGAGGTATATTACGGAGAAAATGGGATTTGCCTAGTTGTCAAATTGATTTGCTGTGGGAAATGTTCTAAGAAGAAGATAAATTGATACTCCTATCTATGTTGTCGTGTTTAATTAAAACACAACTCATCATCTTCAACCTCCAATTCCCATCAACCCAACCATGCATGGTTCAACTGGGGAAGGAAGGCCTGCCCAGTCAGTAACGCATACTAAAAGGGTAGAGAGTCTGATATCAGCCAGTGGTTTATATTGTTGAGTTGGGGCCAAATCACTGCTGAATTGCTGTGCACTTCTGCGCCAAGCCATCTGAGAGAGGCTGCTTTGAGGCTTTTTTGCTTTATGAGAAATGAAAATAGAAGACCACGCTATGCTGTGCACTATACTATACCTTTCCTGTTACATGTGCAATGTAGAGGTCGTTCTTTTAGTGTGTCCTTTTTTGTTGATTTTATAAATCAAAGTTATTATATTTTTTTCAGATTGATCGATTAAACCGTCTCTAAAATGTCCTAATTAATGGCAAATGCTGCATTAAAGGTAGGCTTAAATTACATATGCACATATTTTGCAATATGATTCGTCAAATCGACAATAGTAAAGATAGTTAATAGATAAATCAATGGGCAACTGAAGCGGGCGGGGAAATCTGAGAGAATATACATCGGCGCATTATTGATTTTTATACAATTAGGCTTTTATCCAAAGCGACCTACATCAGTTAATACACACATTGACACACCGACGGCAGAGTCAACCATGCAAGGTGACAGCCAGCCCGTCAGGAGCAGTTAGGGTTAAGTGTCTTGCTCAGGGACACCTTTCAGTTACAAGACAGCTGCTCTACCTACTGAACTAATCCGACTTCGTTATACAGTTGGTGCTGCAGAGCAAATTAAGAAAATATATCACGTTCGCCTGTAGAGTTAGTTTTTCCTCACTACGTAGGTCCTACGTTATATAACAAATATCCAAATAGCACCAGCAGGCATGAAAGGAAAGAGGCCAGGGGCCCTTGCCAGTGTGACTCAGGCCCCTTGATATCTTTTTATAAAGTTTTATTTTTGTCATGCCCGGTCCCCAGGGCCCTCGCCCCTGCTGCCCTCACCCCCTGGGCGTCTACATTATGCAGCGAGCACGGCTATAAAGGCCTAATGACCACTTGGTTTTAGCCATGCAGCCGCAGCACTAGTGTGCTGGGTAATATTCAGTTACAGCTGTGCTGGCTGAGCAGGGGAGCCGCAGAGAGCCTGCCAAACCATCACTGAACCCCCTCCATTTGCGGTCCTCTACCGTGTCCGTCCGGCCGGCCTCCGAGTCGGCCTGTGGAGCCGCTAGCCGTCTCCTCCGCCCCTGCCTCACCCCCCCCCGCCCCGACTTCAATAGATATTCTCCCTCTTGGTTCTGCTCTGAGGACTTCTGATATAAGAAGCTGCTGCACACGGTGGTCGTCTATCTTTCTCTCCCTACAGCCGAGGGGGAGTCAGCCTACTGTCAGGGGCAACCTTGATTTTGGGAAGTGGAACGGACTCATCAAATATAAACTGGGTTTTGTTTTCGTGGTAAAGACCTTATTTAATGGGGACCCGTCACGCTTGGCTATCTTCTAATATAAGGGAGTACTGCTTCCTACGTGTGTCGTGCAAAGAATCGCAATCTGCAACATCAGCTGGAGAAAGGGATATTATTTTAACCCCCGGTCTGTGTAGCAGAGCCGGGCTGAGGAGCGGCACTAACGATGATCAGTCTCACCTGTGTCATGGCTTTATAAGTCCACCCCCCCCAGTCTGGATCACTCTGACCTGCCTTGTGTTACAGCCCTTTGGTTTGCTTTTCTGTTTATTTTCGAGGAGAACTGCTAGCCGTGTTTTTCTGCCTTTGTTTTGTAGTTTAGTCTTTATGTGGTGTCGGCAGTTTGAGGGTTTCTGCGAGATCCTACAGCCCACAGCGGGGTTGGCCCGGCAGTTTCTCCTCCTCTGTTGTTTGGCCAGACCTTTAAGTGTTACCAATTAATTAATTCATTAGTTTTGGTGGAACATGCTCGTGGATCTGTACGCTCATATATTAGCAAATAGCTGAGCGTGACGGTGCCCCTTTAATCTTTATTTAAAAGCAGTATGAATAATTTAAGGAATTGTGCAAGGCGGTACAGGGGTTGTACAGCCAAATGAATGTATAGGTTCTTTGTGGGTTAGGATGCCATTTTGTAGTACTGTCAATACTTAATAAAGGTCAATATACCGTATCCTAGGATAATCAAACCTTTTTTTTTGCTGCATGTTGCAACAAATAATTTCACGATTTATTAGTGAACAATAACCAACACACTATTACACTATTACTATTCTTATGCTCCCATACTTCCAAAATGGAGGGGGTCATTGAGATGTGACGTCACGATGCACAAGCCCAGTTGCTGTTGCTTATGGCGCGTTTCCACTGCAGGGTGCGGTACGGTTCGGTTCGCAAAGGTGAGGTACGTATTGCGTTTCCACCGCCAAAAGTGGGCGTGACCCGGACTGCGCCGTACTCGTTTTGCCCTCGTCTTCAGTACTCCTCCGTTGGGGTACTGAGACGCCTGAAAGGGTGCCGGAGAATTCGAGCTACACACCCGGGCGACGTGGGGATAAAAACAAACAAACAGTAGCCTCGAGGTATTATTCTTTACAATGAACATCTCACGTAAAACGCTTGCTTGGACGAACAAGGAGGTGGAGACGTTCCTCTGCATTCTTGGGGAGGAAGACGTTGTTTACGATGTTTACGTAGCTGCCGCGGCGATCGACATCCGGCCTACCAAGGGTACTGTCGGCGGTGGAAACGCAACCTCGGAACTGAGCTGGGCTATACCGCCCCCTCCCTACCGGACTGAGGCGATCCGAATCGTACCGCACCCTGCAGTGGAAACGCGGCATTAGTCACAGCGACATTGGGGTCTGAAATCAATAAGAAATACTTGTTGTTTGACAAAAATGTTTGACATCCAATATTAGACATTTTCATGTGCCAAAGCTAACGTGACATTTGAGATCAGATTTCAATGTTTCAATCAGCATATGCATGAGAGGTTATTTTGGAAAATTTGTAGACAAAAATAAAAATAGCCAAAATGAAATGGCGCGCGGGGAAGTGGGGAGCCGATATGTTTTCTCAGACAACTCGGCGGTAAAGCATACAAGCATGAAATGGAACCTCCGCTTCTTGTGTGTCGACTGTGAATATTTCCTTTGTTTGAGGTCAGGCAAATTCGGTGGAAGCTTCTTCCAGCCTTTTGTGCAAGATTTCACAGTTGACGGATCCTCACCGCAGATCACACACGGTTGTTGTTGTTAAACCCTCTCTCTTTACCCCCCCTCTGTTCAAATATAGAAGCTACCGCCGCAGTGAAGGGTGCAACAACACAGCGAAAAAGTGGGCCTAGCAATCAACAGTAGCCCCTAAACTCCCTCTATCCGATGCCTTACCACGACCACACCCTTTTAAGCCCTGTTCCTCGTTGCATCCCCTGATAGCGGGGGTGCGGGCCTAGCACTGAGCTCAGATGGGGGATCTCATCACTTACCGTCTCTCTGCTGTGGAGAGGACATCTGTACACCCTTTGTAGGCTGAGCATATCCCTTCATTTATATTTCGCAAGCCAAACTTGAACCTTTCACTTTTCTTTTTTTTACTTTCTTCCTCTCACATGAGATAAGAAATGATGAGCACAAACGTGGCGGCGACGTAGGGAAGCCTATTTGCGGCCCAGCGTTTATAAATCAACGGATAGGCGTTCTGCCAGATGAATGGATGGCTGTCGACCACATACCAGTGTGCCTGGTGACAGATAACTTTCCCTGTGCTGATGAAAGAGATTGAAAGATATACATCTATCTCAATATAGGCGAGATGTTTTTTTTATATTTCTGACAAGAGTGAGGAGGTAATTAACATATTTCTCTGCCGGAGCTCGGAGATGACATCAGCGCCGAGAGAGTCGCAGCATGTCCTGCCCCACCCCTGTAGTAGAGCGGGAAAAATCTTTAGTCAGAGGTGATTATATTTGTCAAGGCCGTTGATTGATCCTCAGTTTTATAGGGCCGGTTCAATATGGGTTGATCTCATGGTAATACTTGCAGAAGTGTGGAAGTGGTGGGAGTGCTCGGGCTGACATGCGTGTCCTTCTTCTGGGGATGAATTGCCATTTATGCCATAACGTTACAGTACTTAATGGTTTTATTGACGAGAAGCACAGACACCGAGAGGAGGAGTGGGTTCCTCGGAATGGGTTGTATAACCGAAACGTCATGATTTTGATCAACTTATCCATCCATCTAAGTGCAGCTTTTAGCAGGGAGACACTGTGAAAAGCAGCCGACAAGCTTTCATTGTTCGTGGAGAATGCGAAATGAAGGTCATCAACACATGTCACATAAGCTGAGCTCTGGTCTATGTGTAATGGGACAGGTGAGATGGCTTAAAAGCTAATTAGACCCAGGGGTTGATATTTTTGTCCTCTCTACAATTGCAAGTTAAACCAATTTTATGAGAAGGCTTTAGCTGTTTTTGTTTTGAGTGGGATTGTGCTAAGAACTATATTTTTCCCTTCATGTTGATGGGTCTTGAAAATGAAGGGCTCCGACTGTGCCCTGAATGAAAAGCTACGAGGAATGCAGATCATTATCGTTAATATCATTTTAACTTGATGCCAATATTAAGTGTTTACGTAGCAGTGCATCGGAAATTGTTTATAGTCTGGCAACACTGTTTGTTGTAATGAGACATTACCAGCCGAACAAATCCTATGCATTCGCAGGATTGACGTCAATATATATGAGTGGAGAGGAATGTGAGCCTATATTCCCTTATTTATATCAATACCAACCTTGCTATTTTTAAACAGCCTGCATGAACCAACGGGGTAAGAATGCAAAGTATCTAAATTGCATGTTTAGTAGTCGTTCTTCGGAATATTGTCATTTCACCGTGGCAGATACATGTCCATAACAATAGCTGTTTATAGCAATGTCATCCAGAATTACATCACATAATTGTGTACCCTAGAGTCAGTGCATTCGGATTCCCTCAGCACAATGGTTGTCTTTTCCTCATGAATCCTCCTTTACATCTTTCCTTGACCTCAAGGTGTTTTCCATGGAGGTCAAGGAAAAGTGGTAAAGGAAATGACAAAGGATGTCATTTTAATGACTATCTGACCGTAACCAGTGTCATACTTACTCATGTTTTCCTATAACATAGAGGTAAATCATGTCATATCAACAATACCACTTTTAAAAGAGCTCAGAACCATTTAATACGCGATAGAGAAAGGTACTCGTCTTCAAGGTTTGTGCAGTGCATTGAACACATTGCTGCCGACCGTTCATTGCTGAACTACAAACCACCATCCTAGGGTCTAGGAATTGTGGCTTCTTTACACAATCACATTGTATGCAGTGCAACATAATACTCAGACATTGCATATCGTTATCTGGATTACAAGAAATACAATTGAATTGAGGGTTGTTATATCATCGTGGTTAACTATGCGTAATTAGCGTTGCTACCAAGGTTTGTGTCTGTGTGGGTGGAGAGCGGGGAGAGTCTTATCAGCTTGCCTCGCATCAAAAGTCACTGTCGCGGCGGACAGGTGTACGGATGTAGGTACGTATGTAAGAGGCCAAAGCCTCTGGATGGATGGCTCACCTCCAGAGGCGCATGCACTGGCCTCATTGTGGCACACAGGCTTTGACACTGAATGGTGGGCGTCACCTGTCATTCATAATTGGCTCTAAATCAGGCAAGTGTGACAAAAGAAATGATTTATAGATTGCACCCTGGGTTCATTTCTCATGGCATATCTTGCTATCACCTTGCTGACACATAAGGAAAGAAATGTCCCTTTTTGATGAATGGCAGCCGCAATAGGTTGAAGCCGACTGGGTGGTTGGTTAATTTTGGTGAATCTTTTGCTATGTAGGACAGTGCCCAAAATCTCCATGTGTGATCCACATTTGTACATAAAAAAAACAAAACTGGATAGATTTAATATTATCCATGATGAATGTGCTCAGCCTGTACAGGCAAATAGTATTGATGAGGAATAATTAATTGGTTACTTTGAGACTTAATGAATAGCATGTTAACATGCTGGTCTCTCACATCATTACACAGTTCCTCTGCCTTTTCAGTATCGAGAATTGAACATTCATGCTTACTGTAAAAAATATTTAATGTTTTGCTTTAAGATATTTACAAAGCTCGTTTAATGTATTTGCATTTAATAAAATATCAATAAAATAAATTATCCTAAATGGTTTATTTAGCTTTTTGGATGATTTATTTTACCTCACCTTGTTCAACCTATGCGACTGTTAGTAGCTATCATTATTCATATGCATTTCTGTCTAGTTCTTAAATTGTGGTGTTCATGGTTTTGGAACAGCATATTCTGCTGAGAGGGCTCAGCAGTGGACACTCACAACACCTGAGCACATCTAGATGGATGGGTAGAAAACACCTTTTCTGACCCTATAAATTGAACAGCACCGACCACAGATGGGGCGAACACAACAACAGACTACCTGCACTGTAGAAGAAAAATAACACGATAACGCATCCGCTTATTAGATTAAAAATAATGAAAAACAAAAGGTAATGGTCTAATTAGATAACGAATGTGTGGGAGACAATTTTTCATGTGATGCTGCTTGGCAATCTGTTGCTGAACGCTCACATTTATTTACACAGCTCTGTAGGCACTCAAACAGATTGGATATACGATCGCCCTGACTTATTAAAAATAAGACAGTGCCAGCAGGGAACGTTCTCTCTGCAAGGGTCCCTGCTAGTTGATTGCCACGTCTTTTCATGTCAACAAGCTCCTATCATCATATTTATTGAACATTTCTTCTTCACATCAACTGTGAAGAATGGGCTGTATTAGCCTTACAGGCCTATTGTTATTTGGTAACATGTTCGTCATTCACGGCTCATGTGTCTTCCGCGACCGTCTGCATTATCTGCTGGTGCACTAGAACAAATGCATTCTCATTGTTTGTATCTCCAACTCAACTCCGCCTAGTTGGGAAAATGTAACAAAAGATAAATAAAAACCTCTCATCTCCTGGTACACCTCTAATGTGAACCTGATCCCTTGACTGCCACCCCCAGTTTATAACGAAGCATTCTGGTAACCAGGATACAGGGTCCTACTTACCTGGACGGCATTGTCCATGCTCCTCTCCCCTCCTCAAGACAAAAGCATACCAGGTGTCTACTTATTCAGCTGTGACATGAATACTGATTCTTTGGAGATGACGCTGACAATGTACCCAAGGAACACCATCCTCAACCTGTGAGACACAACTGGCACAAACTAAAACCTCCATGTCATCCTTGTAATTATGAACAGCCATGACCTAAACGGCTTTAAACCTATTGCTGTTCTTAAATACTTGTTATTAAAATAGGATAACTTAAAATAAACATGTATCCACGGTATACTAGTGGTTTCAATGTATTCGTTGGATTCTTTGGCCTATAAAATATGGATTTGTCTGCCCAAAAAAATAATCCTGCATGGACTCTAGATATTTGTGTTGGTGTTGCTGTTTTATGTTCTCAACATATGTCATCTATTACACGGATGCTAGGAGTTGAGTGTCAATGTTGGCAGACATCCATGCATCAATCAAAAGTGTCACTGGAGCCAGGTCGTCAGTCATTCCCAATGTGTCATCTTCCCCCGCTCTTCTGCTGCTGATCAAACACACAACAGTCACACTGGAACACCTTTTTAGCATTTGCATACTGATGCAGATTTCCGGCCACCGTCTTTGAAGTTCCTGTCTAATTGCCAATGGCGTTTGAAGTCCCATGGCTTATAGGGATGATAAATGAATCGCACGACTTTGATTCTGGTTTAATCTTTGGACCAATTGGCCACGGTTGGCCATCTCCCTACCTTCACTCCCTGCCGCCACACACACACACACACCTGCACTGCGAAAACACACGCACACAGACACAGACACACACTCACGCACACATTTGGAAGGACATTGGCTAAGCTTTAATGTCATCCTTCTCAGATTGTGTCATCACACTTTATGCAAATAGACTAATTCAGCAATATAGCCAAATCCAATTTCGGTTTCAGTCCTCCCAGGTGTTAATGACCCTGAGCAAGGTGCACGGAGGTGCATATGTGTCTTTCTGTATAATTAAGAGTGATTAAGCTGGTGTGCCACACTTATTTCTGATTGTCCTACATTTCACACAGACACCACAGTGATTCAAGCGCTTTGTGCTGCAACAGCAGATGGATAAGTGTAGCGCTTTATCCATTTCATACTAAATGTCATACAAGAGAGACAGGCATTCTCCCAAGTATTACTCCCACTCCGTTTGCCTCTTCTGAGTGGGAGACGGTGTCAAGGACAAATTACCAACCCGGCTTGTGCACTGCATAAAACCTGACCTACAGTACACAGGATGCACATACTTGCTTCTCTACACCAATTAAAATAGCAGGATGTATGTAGGACCCGCCATTTTAGTTCCAATAAAAATCATGACTTTTTTGTTATTATCCCTCTCACCATGCTGTTCATTTGCCAAGCAAGCCAGGTGCAGTTCCCAACAAGCAAAAACATGAGATTCTGTGTGTTTTGAGTGCTCCAGAGTTTGAATTTTTAAACCACATGATATTTCATGCAGATATCGTTGTTCCTTTTTTTCTTGATAACCTCAGAACACCTCTGGTCCCATAAAATGCAAAGCATCTGACTCCACAATCCTGCCGTCCACCTCCTCCAGAGTCTCTCCAATAATATGGTAAAACCCCTTCTGGGCTTTTTAACGATTTTTCGGAGGCTACCACTGACATTGATATATACCAAATACATTCTATATACATTTAATCATATTTTATTTGTTCTGCGAATGACCTAGGCTTAAAGAAACAGCAGGGTGGAGGGAGTGTGTGTGGGGGGGGGGGGGTGGCATGGAAAGGAGTGTCGCCCAAACGAGCATTTTAAGGAGCGAAGGTTGCTTGATTATTCCAGTTACAAGCGGCTAAAAGACCTGCTTTCTGCGCTCATGTCCCCAGTGTGGCGCCGTTTAGGGGCTCTGACGGCAGAGGAAGAGCCCATTGTATGCATGAGGATGCAAGGACGGGCTGCGTGTTCTCTCCTTTAATGAATGGTCTTTTCCGCGCATGGGCTAGCACCTTGACACCGGCGCCGCAGTGGCGGGCGGACACCCTCACAGTGTCTAAGAGAGAGAGACGGTGCAAGCACGTCGTTTTTGCAAGTTTTGTTTGCTGTTGTCGCTGCTGTTCCCACACTACTCTTCAACCTGGCTACATACATCATTCAGTTCTATCCCCCAGTTGGCCAAGCATGAACTAGTCGACTAACAGAAGTGGCATAATAGGGGAATATACTGTATAATAAGACAGGGAAATGAGATAACAAGGTGAAAAAGGCCATTGTAATATCACGCTGTCTTTAATGCAGAGCGAGGCAATTACTATTAGCTGGAGACACTGAGGCCCCTTATATATATTACCTGACGGTCGTTTGTATGTAGGCTAGTGGACCAGGTACTGCAGTGAGCTACCTAATGAAGAGGCAAAGTAAGGACAATTCACCTTGCCAGTTTATTAGCCATCTACATGCGTGCTAACTCAGATCTGGAAGAATATTTATATATATGTTAGGGATAATCTATAGAACGTCGGTTATGTGGTCATTATCGGGAAAATAAGCCCTGGGGCGAACCGGACACCGACGTGAAGCGGAGGGGTCTTGCGTCGCCCTGAAGGGGCTTATCTTCGATAATGACCAGCGACGTTCTATACTTATCCCACTTATTACACGGCTACTTGCCAAAACGAAAACATAACTTCCCAGCATTCGTAGTGTTGATCAGCAGAGTAATAGTCCGCCAAAGACGTTGTCGTCGCTTAGCAACCGAGTACAGTGGGGTTGATAAGTTACCGGACTACTTGCGGAGTGAAACAAAAGACAGAAAAAAATCCACTTTCCTTGACAGCTGTCATTATATTCTTAGCAACGGTGAATTATCGAAAAATAATTTACCGCCGGAAGATGTGAAGGCGTGTGTAAAGTGTAAAAGTGTAATAAATATATATTATATATATATATATATATATATAATATATATTTATAGATAGATAGATAGATAGATAGATAGATAGATAGATAGATAGATAGATAGATATAGATATATGGTTAGCAGAATATATATATATATATATATATATATATATATATATATATATATATATATATATATATATATATATATATATAAACGCTGTCACTCTGGATGGATATGAGACAGCCATCACTGTTGCAGTATAATATTGTCTTTGTCAAGATAAATTGTCATCATGGAGCATATAATTTCTTTATATGCTCCATGATTACAGGAAATGTATATTTGAATGGGAAAGTCATGTTTTTTTGTGGGCACATTGACCTCTTACTGAACTCATGTTCCATTGACAATATAGAATCACTTCGAATCTCATTTCAACGTAAAAGTGTCTTATATGGGTTGATGGGTTCAAGGTACATGCAGAAGAAAAAGATATTTTAACAGCACATAACACATTGTCACCGTCGTATCTCCATGTCATATCCATAATAGTTGGCGAGGGGTAAGGTATATTTAAAGAAAAGCATTATTGATACAATTTCCTGGTTTCATCTAGGCTACCCTTGACAGATGACGTGGAATTGGCCTTCTCTTTATCCACCGCAGTCAACAAAGAAGAAAAACATGAATAAAATATTGCTTGCTGGATTGTGGATTGCAAGTATATATCTATTGAGGATGGGTTCGGAATGTGAATGAGTAACTAATTAAGGCTGTGTAAATAGCTACCATTTTGTATTTATTACCAATTGTCTAATGAAGAACTGTCACAAATTCCCTTTTCTCCCTGAAATGCCAGCCGTTCAGTCTAATAAGGAATTGTTCTAGAATGGGGAGCATAATTTTCAATTACTGACCGTGACAAAAACATTATATAAGACATCACAAAAGAGAACATGTTGTAGCAAATAAATTCCTCGGCTAGCAGCCTCTCTCTCCGAGTACCAAACTGTATTGGTGTGTGTATGTGTCTGTGTGTACACACCGGTTCTGCAGTTCTCGTACATGCTTTTGCCTTGGTGACACAAAAGGACCAGGCCCATGGGTCATAGCTAAAGAGATAAGACAGCATCTGAGGGACAGTGAGTTACCATTTAATTGCTTTGGTCGATTCGATGTGTATGACCAAAAGGAAAGTAGATCCAGCACATCATTCTAAACTGTGCTGGATTTAATGTGATTTATTGTTCAATGCTTCTGCCTGAAAGTCCAGTGCAGTAACACAGAGGTCTGGCTACAAAACATCAGTTTAATCAGTGATGGAACCAAGTAGGCTTCATTTGAAACTAGGTCCCTTAGAACCATAATAAATGAATAACAATTCAAGAACAACACTTGTTTTAGTTTCTTGTATCACCTCTATCGACTCCAAAATGATGCGCTATATATTTTTTCTTTCCTGTACATGTCAGGTGAGGTCATCTTTAGATCTGAGTCAATCCCTTGAACACTCCAGATTTATTTCCTCCCCTTCCTGTTGGGGTCCTCCTTGGAGGAAGGCCTGGATGAGAGTGGTAGGAGGGGTGAGGGTGCAACTGCTCCCGCAATGCAGATATGATTTATTCCAGCTCTAAATCCCCAGTACCTCAAGGTAAAGGGCATCATTTGCACAATTTTAATCAAGTCAGACTCCACCCCAACCACCTCCGCCTCCTCCTCCAAAAAAAAAAAAAAGATCTGATACCCCAGCAGACCGATGGCGAGTTGTGATGCCATGAACCGGAGGTGAGAATCCAACTTAATCGATAAAGAAAGGTTGCAATCAAGTATAATTGGTAATGGTTGATTGATAACCACGTTGTGGTTGATTAAGGGGAGGTTTTGTATTAGAATTTTTATTAAATATCATGCATAGATATAATTCATTTTGAACAAATGATAGCCTCTGTATTGCATCATTCACAATGTTGATTGTGAATGATGAAATCTCACAAATGTTCAAAATTGTGAGATTTCATCAGAATATAACTTGTAGAGGGCTCAATGTTTTTTTGGATATTAACAATATTTTAACTATAAGCTATTGAAGGATACGTTTTTTCGTACGATTTTATGGTCTAGCGTTACTCCATGTGTGCTTCAGTATTGAGGCTGTTGGCTTTTTCCTGTAATGATTGCGCCAGGCTAGATTGGTAGTCAAGCAGGTACATTTTCAAGCGTTCGAAAATATATGAAAAAACACTGACCCTTTTTTCAAAATGGGAAGGTCACGTAAAATGGATACATTTCTCAGTATTTTCTTTAAAAAAGAATTGCCGCAAACTGAGCATATATTTATTTACACAGAAAGAAAATGCAATTAAAAAAGTACTATAAACCACAACTATTGAGTAATTTTTTTTTGCTGTATTTCATACTCAATCGGATTTAGCAGGAAATCTGTCACCGTTCTTGCCTGCCGAGAAGCTCCAGAAGACAGCTGTATTGTAGAGCTCACCTCTACAAGGTTTTGTAGAGGGTTTTCTTTTTTTTGACTAGAAACCGTAGTGTGTAGTAGTTCGCTCCAGAGGTATAATTTGTGTCTCTCTGTGTGTGTGTGTGTCTCTCTCTCTCTCTCTCTCTCTCTCTCTCTCTCTCTCTCTCTCTCTCTCTCTCTCTCTCTCTCTCTCTCTCTCTCTCTCTCCCCTCTCTCCCTCACTATCTCTCTCGCTATCTCTCCGTCTCTCTCCCTCTCCCTCTCTCTCTCTCTCTCTCTCTCTCCCTCACTATCTCTATCTCTCTCTCTCTCGCTATCTCTCCGTCTCTCTCTCTCTCTCTCTCCGTCTCTGTCTCGCTATCTCTCCGTCTCTCTCTCTCTCTCTTCCTCCCTCTTCCTCTCTCTCTCCCACTCTCCCCCGTCTCTGCCTCTAATTGGAGCACCTCAGCCAAAGCAGAGGAGCAGAAGGGCTTCTTCAGATTGAACTGAAAATTCAGAAGGCGAACCACATGATGTGTACACATATAGCAGTGAGATAGGAGACCATTATGTATACATATTTAAGTAATGTACCATGATCTCACCTCACAATAACACCCTGCTTATGTATACTCCTGCACTCACAAGGGGATGAACCTTTGCAATGTGTTTGCCATATCTCCACATCTGGTGGCCTTTCTCACTTGCTTGTAATGTCAGCAATACCAACCCACGCCACCTCGTATAACCACCAAGTACGTAACACTAATGTGCTATAATGTCGACATGATAACACACAACAAGAGAAACACAGCGACAATAACCACATTCCCATGCACACAACAGTGCCATATGGTGTGATTTATTCTTTGTGTTTGCTTCTCCTGCCACCTTCACCTGGGTCATTACCCAGCGATGCCCTCATCTACACACAGTGCTGTAGTTGTTCCAGCGCCGCCAGAGGAACCTTGGTGGTCATTATGCCCGCTAGACCGGGCTGCATGGATCCAACCCAGCCTATTCTGGGAGCAGGCTTTCTTGCTGACAAGGACTATCGGAGGCCCTCAGCCCAGCATCGAGGTTCAGAGGGCACTCCCTCTCTCACTGTTTTGTCTTGCATGGAATAAATGGGCTTCTATCCTTTGACTAGTCCTTCTTTATCAAGGAATTGTGCTGTCTGTGCACTTACTCAAAAGGGCATGCTTCTTCTTTTCTTCCCTTTATACACCCCCATGACATAAAAACCCTAACCCAAATAAAAGCGGTACGGAAGGCCAATGCGAAACATATTTTGCGAGTGAGTGTGCCCCATCTCCAAACAGCGATATCAGATGTGTGATTAAAGCATACGTTTTCGTTCTTTTGGTTTTGCCGGGTGAACTTTGTTGTTCTTGACATTTGTTCTGCGTGTGTATAGAGCGTACTATATGCTGTTGATGCACTACACGAGCTCCTCAAGCACAATTGGATTTGGCATCCCTACTAACGCACCACCCTTCCATTGTACATACACACAAATGTTTTCCCTGTTGTGGAATCAGCATACCCCGAAGGCCCCCCCATACACAGATCTCAACGATAAAGTCACCAGCCATTGATTCATTCTAAATCTGACCTCTTGTTCATCTTCGGGCCATTCTCTTTGAAGTGCGGCGTCAAAGTCGTGATGGATCCATGCCAAAGAGTCAAGTTATATACAGTACATCGGGCAAAGAACTAGAAAACCGCTTGCACCAATGAGTATGTGGCCTCGAAGCTGCCCCCCTGTAGGGTAAATACTGCATTGTCTGTGTTGATAAAATGTCCATAGAACAAGTCGAGCACAGATCGAGCATTGATTGCCTGGCTGAATCTGCTCTGTTGTGAAAGAAGGAGTGTGAACGCCAAAACACTTAGAGTTCATCTTTGTTGCCTCTGGGCTAAAGAAGGACCATGGTTCCAGCCTGTATCTATATATTCTTTGTATATTATCTTTGAGAAGTTTCCACCTGTAGGCATCGGTATTATATTGCAGTCTGTTGTATTCGGGCCGCTACACAAAAGCAGCGGTGTGAATCATTCCAGTTGGCTTGTTTGTTATTGCTTGGTCCAAGCCATGGGCTTCCATTGACTTTTGTACATCATGAGAGTAAACATTACGACATCGCTTATTATAACAAGCGAGGAAATCTGTCTCTCTTTATGACCGCAGCACTGTAGTTGTAGTTGATATAGACACAAGATCGACTTTATGACACTTTCCTTTATTGCAACGTCGTTTTGAGTGTTGCACAGTGGAACTCTGATATCGCAGAGAATGCACTATGAAGGATGCATTGGCGGAATGGGTGCCAACAAACAAACTGATATCTGAACTAGTATGGTATGTGGGACAGAGTTGCCTGGACCAAATTGAAACTCGAAAAGGTATGTATTTTTATACTGTTTTAATGACTGTTCTATGAGTCAGTTTGAGGGCACTGCTGTCTCAACTCTTGATTCTCTGGATAACACCCTGTCTAAGTGACTTTTCTCGATCAAAGGATATGTTTGTCTCAGCAGATACTTATTTTGTGTTTAAATACCTTCATCATCACATCAAGTCAAATTACAAAATGGAAAATGGGAATGAAGCAAAAACATTTGTGTTGCGAGATTCCTCCTCCAAGTTGAGGTTTTATTGAGAATCACTTCCAACCCTGACCATGTCTGTGTCCTGCTGTGTGCACTCGTATGCTTAAGGAAAAAGGATAATAAGCTTTCAAATAATAAATTGTACTTGCTGATTCGTTTGTAGGTTGACAAGTTTGTAAAGGAAGAAGACTGATGGAGTTGCACAACAATCCTGACCCTATAAACCACAATGCATGCTCCACTTGACCACACGCTGCGGGCATCCCATTGCATATTTGATTTACTGGAAATAGACTTCTTCTTTTACATTAAAAAAAAAAACATTACTCAATGGGGGTTTTATTTAAATTGATTGCACTATTAGGGAAATTGTAACTGAAGAACCTGGCAGACAACTGTGAATAGTATTTCATTGTTGTTTAAGTTGTTCCCTGCAGATAACATAACCAATTTACCGGAGATTTACCGGACTCATTCAGTGTTTTACAATCAAGGTAAACAACACTTTCCTACATTTTCTTCATTCAGCCAATCGCATACATGTGATCCTGCTTATGCCCAATGTAAGATCCCAAATACCCCTAACCTTCATATTCTTAGAGTTTGGAGAATTCCTTTACCAACATATACCAACTAGAAAATGCATACCCCATGCTGGACTGGGCCCATGAATCTACCACAAACCATAAACAGACCACCTTATTAACTACAACGCCATATTACAGCTCATTCCATTGAAGTCCGATTAAGCTGTGAGCATATCACTGGATTAATATGTTATTGGAATCGGCAGAAAGGATTTGAGAACAAACCAAGATGACATACTGGAAAGGTAAAGCATGCGTACCGCCACACTGGTGACATACTGATACTGTAGGGCATTAACAGAGAGACCTCAAAAAAAAGAAGAAGAAAGTCACCAGACCAATTGGGGACGTGATAGCAACGGCACATTGGAGGCAATATTAAGACAGATGCCCCATGTTTGTTTATACCTGCAAGGCCACAATGGCTTAATCCTCATTTTTGACACCGCATGCTTGCCGTCTCAGCACATTGAGATGCCGGGGAGCCAGCATCTGGCTGTGTTTCATATCGGCCCATCTAGGGCTGCGGCGGGGCGCTTGCAAAGCTTGCCCTGAGAGAATGATAAATTGAAGTGATGCATGTGTGGTCTCACCCACAGCACCGAAGTCTCTTGGGTGGATAACGGGATTGTGTGTGCGTTTGGGTGTGTTTATGTGTGTGCGTCTGTGTATGTCAGTGTGTGTGTATCTGTGTGTGTGTGTGTGTGTGTGTGTGTGTGTGTGTGTGTGTGTGTGTGTGTGTGTGTGTGTGTGTGAGTATGTGCTTGTATGTGTCTGTGTATGTATGTGTGTGCGTGAGAGAGAAAGAGGGATTCTACAAACAATCCCCCAAACGGGAGATGGCTATGGGTGTTGGGTTTAGCCGGGCCTTAGGGACAACATTATCGCCCACCCACCTATCTCCAAAGGTTGGAGCTCCCTATATCACTGCCAGGGGGGCACGGGTGTCATTTGTTACCACCGGCGTCTTATATCATCTCCTGAACCGTGTTCTGCAGCTGTGGCTATTTCTTCAATGTGTTTTTTGCTAATTGATCCCTCAAGGAACGCATTCATTTATTCATGTATTTACACATGCATTTCGCCCGAGTCTCCTCTCACACATGCAGTCTCCGTTCCTTTTTTTCTCAACTGGCAAGAAATAAATGTGGGAAACTTGCTTGATCTCATCTGTGGTTGTTAAGTTCATGAATTGAAGGACCGTTATGGCCATAACTTGTTAGACCGTGATGACTCATACGTCCAGAGCGGAACTCACCGGTTTTCCATCCCAACGGTTTATACCTGCCAATTGAAAGGAGAAACCGCTCTGGAAAGTAATTATTTACAGATCATTTGGTGTCACATTGGAGAAATGGGGAGTTCTCAAGCCCCCCATAGAAGACTGTGGGGACTTCAGCCTATACCAGGGTTTTAAATCAGGGCCAATGTTATGTGGGCCCATTGATTCGCTGTCATTGTAATCTCCGCTCGCCAGAGTAGCAGAGCTCCCATTACGACACATTTGTAGTTGTTTGTTTACTTTGCGATTAGCCTTCCAGGCCTACGGATGACAGAGCACACACGCTCACACATTCATACACACACACACACACACACACACACACACACACACACACACACACACACACACACACAGACACAGACACACGCATTCATACACAAAAACACATACAAACACACACACACAGAAACACAACTACACATAGAAACACACACACCACTTCACCTAGCATGGTGACGCTGGAGAGGAGATATTGCAATGGTTGATTCCTCTCCGACTGGGATGCTATGGCTGAGTGTTGTTCAATTATTGCCGTATCCCCCACTGTAGAAGATCTTTCTATATGCAGTACGCTGCGCTGGGTTTAAATATTAATGGTCCCTTTTATCGCCGAGAGGTTTCTGTGATACTGCATATATGATAGGAAGCAATAAATGACTCATGAATAAAAAAAGCTCCAGCTGTATGTGCTGCTTCAAGTAATCCCCTTCTAAAATAATTTGTAATATGCAAATGTCCCCGGTTCTGATTAATACTGTCGCTTTCCATATTTTATCTGCTGCGTTTCAGACGCCGTGCGAAATGTGAGTTTATTTTGGGGACAAATCTTGCGGGGACATGAATGTCCGACGTGTCGCGAAGTGTTGTTTTTCACCGTGTAGAGGAAATGTTCCCGTGCCCGTGGTTTATCGCCAACGCAGAGAGCTGCTGTCCATAAAACATTCCGGGGCATCGCCATGTTACCTGATTTGTATTACCTGGTGTACAAATCCTCCTTGAGTGAATACAAATACATATCTTCCACCACAGCGCATACTTTATCCAGAGCAAAAACAGGTACCCCTCCCCCTCCCAAGCTCATACACTCAGGATGAAATTCCCAGGGGGAGAAGCACAGCTCTATGTTCTCCCTCACCCCTTACCTTTCTCCTTTTCAGACCCCCCCACCCTTCATGCACACACACACACACACACACACACACACACACACACACACACACACACACACACACACACACACACACACACACACACACTCACACGTACACACACTTGGCATCCTCCTCACGCGTCACATCGAATCTAAATCAACACGATAAGACAAGAGATTACCGTCAATCATCTTGACCCCACCTTTCAATTGGGCCTTGTCCAACGTTGCTCGGGGAGATGAGTGCGTGCGTGTGCCTGTGTGTGTGTGAGCGAGGGGGGGAGTGTGTGTGGGAGTGTGTGCATGTTTGCGTGTGCGCACAGACTGAATACACATGAAGACAAACAAGCCCGCTCCATTACCCCCACTGTCACATTCTGTTTCATGTATCACGCCGGGAGCGGGGAGCGATGCGGCGAACAGAGGGATAGGTTCATGCACTCAGAGCAAGGCGGACAAATAGACCAGACGGATCTGTTATGCAGGGTTATGAGACGGTGTCAGCGCCGTCACAACATTGCCATTTCCGCTTATCTCGCCGCCGTCGCGGCCAACGCCGGTTCACGCGGTCGTTTACCGGGACACGACTTGAAAGGCAATACGCGCGTCCCCCCTCGGCCGCACGCCCGGGTGTTTTATCTTGGGACCTAAGGTCTGTAAAGAAGGAGTGAGTTTGTTTTTTCTTTCCCTTCCACCGCAAGAGAATATAGTGGTTCTTTATGAGGGTTAGCCATTGGAACTTATTCATGGTGTTAGCCAGTCATTAATAACAAATATGAGGTCCTGAATGGTGTATAGGTCTTAAATAGGTTGTGGAACGGCCGGGTGATGAATGAATGAGCATATATTTGTATTTCATATAAGATATGGATGCTTTTAGGCTAGCCTCCAAATGTGTTTTTGAATAAAGACTTGAGTTTCTTGAAGATGGGAGTGGATTATTATGTTGAGGCTCAGCCATAAAAATTTGACTCAAGTCCACTTGAGTGAATACACAAACAAATGCAAACAAATGTATACAAAACTCTACTTGATGGTGATCTATGAAAAAAAGAACATAATTTTCTCTGTTCTTTTGAATTGATCTGTCTTCAGTGCTTAGCAACAGAGGCATCAGTCTGGGGTTCTCAATTGTGTGGAACTTAAAGAAATAAATTGGTATGGAATTGGGCAACTCACAGATTACTGTGTTTTCAGTCAAATAAAAAAAAAAATCACCTTCAATGAACTTTCATTTTATACAGTCTATGTTACTCACTAGATTGCATTCTTGTTATAGTATGAACTCATAATAAAAATATGCAGTCTTATACAACCCTTTTTGGATTGAATATTTTCGATTCAATGTTTTCAATGCCATGATGGAAAAAAGTACGATCAAAGTGGCATTAAATATGCAATAAAGTCTTACGTTTTATCTCAGTACTTGAAGAGCCATTGAAATGCAATTGAAGAAAGAAAATCTTAATTTGATATGTACCCATATTTGCGGGCCGTTTTCGTGTCTGAAGGAGCCAATGACGTACTCCCCTTTCTTATCAACTCTCATTATATGCCAATACTACCAGATGTTAAATTCTCAACTGTTAATCTAATTTCTTTAACCTTTTAAAATCAGGTGTTTCAAAGGGCAAACATAACATATATGATGGACCCAATGTATTCTCAGTATATAAGATCTTACAAGGTTTTGCCTTTTTGTAAGATTATCTGCTTTACTATTCACTCTGTAAAAGTCAAGCCGTTTTGACATTTTAGACATTTTTCTATATTAACTATCCATAATCCTTAAGACTGATTTAGACAAAAAATGACGTCCCTAGTTACAAAATTTGTATATTGGAGGATTACTTTATCATCTTAAAGAATAAAAATGAAGAGATGTAGTCTTATATTGGAACACCTTGGAAAGATGTTCAAAAATCATTTATTTTAAATGGTCTAAAAAAATATAAATGTAATCATGTATGCATGCAGTTTACATATTTATTTTGCACGTCTCTAGTAAAATATGTATAGTATAAATGCATGTAAAGTCTGTTTGAATATAATTCACCCTCTTAAGAGTCGCCTGGTGTCTCCTGGTATTGAACCCCATGTCCCAATGACATAGTGTTTCGGCCCCGCCCCCGTGACGTTGACAGGGGACACCTTGAATACCGCACTGTGCAACAGCCTGTGCTAACAGCCTGTGCTAACAGCATCTTTAGAAGGCTTTCAAATTCGAAGTCATTATTGCTTACATTTTTTGTGGTTGTTTATCCTATTTCTTCCACCCATAAGTGCTGCCTATTTAGTCTTCCAGATCCCTAAGCCTCGAGTGCAGTGAAAAAACCCTTGGCATCAGCCTAATTTGTGGCTCTTCGGGCCAATATTGCACATTAGGCCAGGAGCTGGTTGAACTGCTTTCAGGAAGCCTCTTCAGAGCACTCCAACAGGAGAGAGCATTGGGAGCAGGGGCGGACTGGCCATCGGGAGTTTCGGGAGATTTCCCGAACGGCCGGTCGATTTCAGGCCGAGCCGGCCGGCCGTGATTCTTTTCGATTTTTTTTATTATTATTATTATTATTTTATTTTTTTTTATTACATATTTATATTATATTTTTTGTTGTAAAAGATGTAAAAAAAAAATGAAAAAGTTAAGTAAGCCGTGATTTGGGACGGCCTGCGGCCGGATATTTGCTTACAGCGCGAAACAGAGCTCTTGCCTGACGGTGAAACGGGGCCGATGTATTACTGTCAATTTAGAGGGGGGAGCACCCCCACAGTGTATGGGGGCAAAGCGAGCGGCCAAAGCGAGCGGCCAAAGCGAGCGGCCAAAGCGAGCGGCCGAACGGCCCCTCCCAACTTGGACTGCTCCGCGGTCTGTCATTTCTGATTGGCTCAGCCTGACACACGGCCGGGTCACTTACTTCTCGTTGATCTCACTGAAGTTACACCGAAATACGAAAATGTCAAAAAGGTGGTGGAGAGGAAAAAGAATTGGGTGGCACTCAGAAGTTGAGGTTGAAAAGGAAAAAAATGTTAGAGCAAGACGCAGCCAAATGTGCTAAATTAACCGACCATTTCCATGGAAAAGCCAAGGTTGACGGCGACGCCCCTGTCAGCGAGACCAATGGTGAGGCGGGAACAGGACACAGCAACATAGCTATGACAGGTGCACTAGCGAGCAGGTTTGGCAATATAATAATGACTTAAACTAATTCTGGAAGTACCAGAGACGTCAGAGAACTATTCATAATATTGTAATGCCTACGGAAGAGGCGGTGAATGAAGTATTGATTAGAGAGCGATTTATTAGATACCACCGCTAATAAACCATTGGAACACTTCAACACCGGTAACCACAGCAACGGACAACAAACCCCGGCCCGCCCCCATCTCCCAAACCCTGTGTATGTGTCAATGACAAGTTTTTTCCACTAAAATAATTCTATCTTGCACTATTTAGATCATTTTCAGCCTTGATTTACCTTTCTAGGCACATGCAATTTCTAATATTTTGTACATGGACAAGATTGCTTATAAAATATTTCCCAGTGATCTTCACAATATTCTAAACACATGCACATCCCAACATTGACATGCAGTTGCAATGCACATATCCACGGATAAGGACTAATTTTTATTATTTTACACCGGGGCAAAATTCTACGCGCGCTATTCCTGCGGTCTCATAAAAGGCCTCTCCATCCCAAAGTCCCGGGCCAAATTTTTGGGCCAGTCCATCCCTGATTGGGAGAATAGATGGAAGATGGAGACGTCTACAAACGAAGAAGAACGGTCAATCGATTTCAAAACTGCAAAACTCACCCGTGAAGATTTCAGCAAACATGTCCAAACTTGTAAAGGTAAATAATTACAACTTTTACCATGCAATGATTTGCTTGTGGCAGCGAGAATTTGTACCAGACAAGCATATAAACTTGCATGGCAGCACCCAATAAAAGCACTTTTCCCAGGCAAGCAATGTATCAAAGCAGTCCCCTTCACACTTCTCATTACAGAAACTGAAGTGGACGGGTAGCAACGCTAAACTGCATCAATATCAAAAATCGCCCCATTACTTTGTCTTGTGGTTCATTCCTCCTCTAAAAAGACTTTTAGTTTTCTTTGAGTATCAAAGCATTAACACACATTTTACCTCAGTTTGAACAGAGGAGCAGGGAGATCCACTAGTTCAACTCCACCATAGTTCCAAACAGTGAACATGTGTCAGTGCCTCTCTAACTTCCAGCTACAGGGGGTCTCGGAGGATAGGCTCACCGAGCCTGCCAGTCTTACTATAGCATGGCAAGCCGAAGAGCTTCGGAGCTGGTTTTAAATGTCTGCATTCTGCACTTGCATAAATTATTCTGACAGCAAATTCTTCAAAAGATTGTTCAAGGGACTCCCGTGGAGATCTGCTTTTTTTTCTTCTTCTCCCAACACTCTTGAAAGAACAGGTAGCAAGCAACTCAAACATAGACGTAAACCCTTACAAAGTACCTTATGCTTTGGGCTGGGGGGGGGCAGGAAGGGGGGGGGGGGGGGGGGGTTGAGGTTGCCTGGTAGTTTGTGTGTGCCACACGATGAAGGGAATAGCAGCGGGTGTTTGGAGTCCGGGCTCAGCAGGCAGCTCAGAGTTAACAGGACCATTCCTCCAAAGCTCATGTCACCATGGAGATTAATCGGCACAGGCCTCGACAGAGTATTGCCGATTGGCTCTGTCGCAAAACACAGAGGCTTTTATCTCATTGGCTCAGACGCTGCCTCGGGTTGTTGGAGAGACAGAGGTCTTCAGCATCCCTGAAGTCCAACTTAATAACCGACAGCCCTTGCACAAGTCCACTTTGTCTTTTGTCCCTTCTAGTGTTTGTCTGTTCACAAAGAGGTTTGTGTTCTTTTGGCCCGTCCTCATTCTGCTAAAGGCAATGGCTTTTGTATATTCTAGGCCCAAGCACTGTTTCATTTCTAATTTCTATCTAATATCTAAGATACATGTTGCCTGCCAACTTCAGGGAAAGCAGAAGTTCACACGTTTTTATCAGAAGTGTTTGCTGTTTAAACATGACTTGTGACCGTCCCTCTTGTGTTCTATAGGGTAGAAATTAGTAAAGTTTGCCCCAGTTTCCCAGCTTGTATCTGTTTCTCTGCATAATTCACTCTCATTTCACTGAACTGTTGTATTCATATGGAACACCTAATTGGTGTATATATAAATGTATTTTCTGATAAAGCATGAACAACTAGTTGTTGTGTTTTAATATGTGTTTGTTGTAATGTGAGGAGGGTGCTATAAAATTCAAGATGCACAATTTTATCATTAACAAACGGTGTTCAAATAATGAAACATCAGGATCAGTTACACTTCAGCTCTCAACGTTTGAAATTTAGTGTACACTGCATATTTAATTAAGGTTACTTTTCAATGTTTCTTGATTTCATGCCACAATTCATCGGAGTTTCAGCTATTATCTACTCTTATCTCTCACACACCAATTTGCTCTTGTCTCATGCGGAGGGCTTCGTACCGCCCTCCATACGAACGCTGATGTCTGTTATGAATAAATGTGACTTCTATCTTTATTAGAACCGTGCGGCCAACCTTCACGTTCCACAGCACTTTTCTCGTTGTGAATTTGAAATGCCAGATGTAAATTGCCAATGTTCTCATCACTTGACTTGACATATCTTATCTAATCTCTTCTCATGACTGCTCCCCATCCAGGAATTAAGTTCTAATCTGTTGTAATTACGAGAGATAGCGGAAGCCTCATTGAATTCTTGCAGCTTACTATCTTCACAAAGAGATGAGGACGCAATAAATCAAAAGCTTTTGTATGTAGAATCCCACGTCAAATAGTTATCCGTCCATGACTATTCCTCACTGGCTACTGGATAAAGCTATTGACCCGGATCAACCGCAAAGCACCTCACAACGCCACCTGACTACATAGTGATGGGTAGTCATGGACCAATTAATGCATGATTTTCCTACTGTCTGTTTCGGATCTTTGATTCAGCAGTCCTTCGATGTTGTGACTGAACTGCTGGATGAAGACGGCACAAAAATGTGAAGCGAAAGAAAGTGAAATGCCCCATTCACCCAGATTCCTCCTTGTTTGCGATCAGACTATATTGCAATATTAACTTTGACTCTAATTTGTGAGACCAATCAGACCACAAGATGATTAACAAATTTAAAAAGATGGAAAAAAAGAGAACTTAATGACCTCATCGAGTGGAGAACATGACAAGTAGAAGTGTAGATTTCTCCAATAACACAGTCGAACGGAAGACGATGGATATCTTTTCTCTCTTATTTTAGCATGAGATTCTAGCTACGGCAAAGCTTTGGGTGGTGTTGACCTCTGAACTGTGTCTATGGCACTCCTCTGGTCAGCGGTGCGATAACGGCACACTCAAAATCGAAATGTCAACCCTCTCTATCAGATCCAGGCAATGAACGTAATGGGGCCCGGGTTACCATGGCCGTTAAATTGTCATTAACAGACAGAGCATGCTAAAAATCTTAGGGGGGGGCGACACAAAATGAGGATGAGGGGAGGTGTTGCTGATGAGAATCACTTTAATGGAACCTTATTGATATCGGACCTGCGACGGAAAGCCATCAACCTCCCCATTTGATCAGGACGACACTGGATGAGAAATTAGGTCGTGTGTGAGCAGGGTCATGAGGAGGGCATAGACTTGAATCTCACATCCCAGAAGACATTCCATGTAATCGGGTTGAAGTGATTTTCGAAGATCACTGCTCAATCAGGGGACAACACTCATCAGTAATGGCTGCAAGAATCCTCCGTACCAGAGAAAGGCCTTGGCATTTTCACATTCCCAGGTCTTGAGTGTGGTGGGGTGGAGGTGGTTTAGTGGTTTTCAGGGTGATCCAAAGACGTGGTTATCCTCAGGGAACCACCATTGATCCAGTCCACAATTTCCACACAAAGCTGTATACATTTTCTCTCAAAATAATAAAACTGGTGGAAAAATAAAGGGTCTGATTCGTGGTTCAGCACAGGGTAGTAGGGAGAAGACTCTATTTTCTATTCAGCCTCCCCTTGGGCCATGTCATAAATGTCAGCATATGCAAAGAAGGATGGCTCATTGCCTTGCTGAAAATTGCTGATGTTGGACTGAGCATGTATTACTTTACAGCCCTCGCAGCTGGTTTAGCAGTTAGGTCAACTGGTGTGCTGTATGTACCTTTTTAATAACAAAGGGAGCACTAGATATGTCAAGCGAAATTGCGTAAAAAGTGTGCACTAAATAATCGCATGCATGTTAAGATATAGTGATCAAGGCAATGTTTTTGAGCAAGCCTATTCTATTTTGGTTTTCAAATATATATGTGCCATTGTTTGGCTCACATGTCATCCAGTATTTCCTCTTTAAACATTCAAGTATTTTTTTGTTTGATTTACTTTTAAAGAAAATGCATATAAATGAAAGAGTTTGTTTACTTTGTGAATGCATTAAAAGAGGAACATGGTATGTGTGCGTGATTGCTTCGGGTTGTAAATGGGAACAGGCAAATGAAGAATAAATAAAATCACACCATGTCCTCCCCTCGGGATGAGGACAGCCATCATGGCAAGAGAGCCAAGGGCATAAGAAATTCAAGGATTTCCTCGGATCAAAGCCCCAAGGGAATGACTCACAGACAGGTATATTCTAGATGACCTTGTGAATCACGCTAAGTTATTCCGAGGTTTTCATGGAACCAGCCAAGAGAATGACATTAACATCTGTTGTGTCAGGGGTTACAGCTAGGCATATAATGCTCTGTATGATTTTCTCGCATGAGATGCATTCAAGTCAGATAATCTTGTAGTGTGATTGAGGAGGTCACAGAGAACAAAAAGGTAAACTTATCACTGGTCTACTGGCACCCATATAACAGTGAGAATGATAGCTGAAAACATACCAGATACCAGTGGAAAAGTTGCACATCTAAATACAGGGTGCAATGCATTTATTATTTTCAGTGTGATTAATTTCCAAATAAGATGGGTATAATCGATTTCTTAATTGTAACTATTAGTTTTAGAGCCTAAAGAACTAAAAAACAATTTAGATTTTTGCAGCATATATTTCTTTTTTACCGTTTTTGAAAACTGCTTACCCTTTGGAGAACACTTCTCATAAGTATTTATATTCAGAGTACCAGGTTGTTGATAAATTGCGAAGGCAAAAGGCCACGATACAGTGTGATCAGTAGAAGCACGGAATACGTCAAAACAAAGGAATGATGGATCCTCTGCTGAGTTGACATGTTGTAAAACTTCAGTGGGATGTAATTCAGACAAGCCAGCCTATTACACGTAATCTAGCTGGATCAAAACATCACGTCCAACCCTTCTTAGAAGAAATTAAATGCCATATTTGGCATTTGTTGATGGCTCCTTATTGATTAACAGGCTAGGTAATTTTCTGCACGTCCAAAATATGGGATCTGATATCTTCAGCTGTCTCTTTTAATTATGGATTTCTGGGTACGAGCACTCAATAGTTTTGATGCAAAACAGTGCTGCAAGAGAGGCGCTCACTCGTTTCCCAAATTTTTAGCATGTTAATTGTATATTTTTGCATTATTTGTTAAAGCTGCATTAGCTAGCAAATCTACATTCTACAAGGTTTCTCTTCCCATTTTCTGTGAAAACCGTGACACAACCTCAGAAGACCTTTCCCTGCCACATCCCACCACGGTTTTTATTACCCTTTGTTAATGTTGTTGGGCACACTCCTGAATTCCCCCCTTTTTGTTACAAGGCCCAAAGCAAATGAACAGCATAATAAACATAAAGTCTATTTAGTTTATTTCCTAATGCAACATTTATTTCCCATCTCTTTCCGCGTGGTTATCTCAGACCTCTTGACCAAAGCAACAGCACCAGAACAGTAGCCTTGGAACCAGACAAATCTGCATGCTCATGTTTTATTTGCTCTGGCATATGCATCTGGCACCATATGAGAGGACCATTGTGCTTCTACCTGGCATGGTTTCACAAGATCGTGGATATGCTGTTTAACCTCTACCTCCCGAAATTACCAGTATGAAACCCCTCTTTCTCTACATTAAAGAGTATCTTTAAAGAGGCTATTTAAAGTAGACCTTCCTGAGGAACACCATGACACCTGCATGCTCTGGCTATGCTGTCCAAGGAGAAGAAACTTGTCAGAGGCATTCATGATCTCAATAATGGAGAGGTTTTCTAGAAGGACAGCAGGTCAATATTCCTGTAAAATAACAAGATGTCAGACACGCAATCCGACACACACATATTCACCTGACCCCAGGTTGTTGTATATTGTTGACCTTAGCATAAGAGATCATTCAGCAGGGTTCAGTTGTGATGGGAGTTTTGTGCTCAGCTCGCGCAAGCACCACCAGATCAAGGTAACAAGTCTGAATTGAATTAAGCATGCACTCATCTCGGAGAAGGTGTAGGTGCTGCATGTAGCCCCGCAGAGTTGCACGGACAATCAAGCCTTTTTTGGTCGGTAGTTGTATAATTCAGTGTATACGTCCCTACAAACAAGGGAAGACTTCACCAGTATTAACTGACAAATGAAGCGGCAACTTGCGGAACGGACATGGCAGAAATGGAATATCATATTCATTCAAAAGTATCTTCTAATCAGTGTATAATCCCAAGAAAATAAGAAGCATGTGCTTCGTGACTTTAGATGAGCCCCTTTAGATCATCTACATGGGAAGCGGATCCTCTTCCATGGGGGCCACTATATTGCATCGTAATTTATCTATGGTAGCCCAGAATGGACAAACGTCTCTAGAGGGAACGTGTTTTTAATTAAATCAAAAATAAAAGTCTTGAGATAAGGGTTCTTAGAAGGAGGAAGGCGTGTTATCCCCATGGCTACGAACCATTTGTGATCCTTTTTTAGTACCGTCATTGTGAAAGAACGTTAAAATGAGCGATGTTGTATATTTAATATGCTACATTGATGTTTAACTAGAAGGGCCCTATTTTAACGGTCTGAAACGCAAGTGAGAAGCGCCAAGCGCAAGTAGCTTTGTGGGCAGTTCTATGGCGATTTCGCTAGTTTACCGGCGCAAAAATGACTCTTGCGCCCGGCGCAAATCTAAAAAGGGTTGGCCTGAAGTAGCCTAATTACCCATAGGTGTGGTTTGGGCGTAACGTGCAATAAAACAATGAGAGTGCCAGCTCCCATCCCCTTTAGGCGCCATGAGCGCATTTGAATCTAACAAGTTGATATTTTGACAGCGCGTCTGCAGTCTCCGATGAGACAGATGCGCATGAATTTCAAACTTCAAATGGCTCAGTTTATGGCCAAATACTATGGCCTAATTCTAACTGCGGTTCTATTTAATGATATACGCAATACATTATAAACATCGTTTCTTATCAGTATTGTATGCATTATCATTATCGACGTGTGTTCCTAATATGCATGTATCCCCCAGTTAATATAGGCTACTGATGCCGAGCCACAAAAACACAAGATAGTCATAAGTTTGGTCAATAGGAAAAGAATAATAAGCATAAATACATGCAACACTGAATAACTAATGGAGCGATTGCTTATAGGCTAGATTACAGTTTAGTTGATCGCTAGTGTGTGTGTGTGTGTGTGTGTGTGTGTGTGTGTGTGTGTGTGTGTGTGTGTGTGTGTGTGTGTGTGTGTGTGTGTGTGTGTGTGTGTGTGTGTGTGTGTGTGTGTGTGTGTGTGTGTGTGTCAGGCAGACACACGGCAAACTGACAAATTAGAAATATTATTTTGTGCGGTATCAACCTGCTTCTGAAATGCACGCACATCGCCACCCACCACTCGTCCGCTGGTCAGCATTCCACTGTGCGACCATCCCTTTTGCGTAATGCGGACTCCTTCATTATTGAAATCATATGCTGGATGCTTACACTTTCTATGTGTTTTTTAGTTAAAGATCGGGCTATAACAAGACCACGTTGGCTATGCAATCGCGGACAAATACGATGCCCTGCAAATTAGCCTCAATTATTCTCTCACGCACCATGATGAAGGAACAAATGTGTTAGGAAATAGGAACTAAAGTTCTCGCGTATGTTTACTGGGAACCACGCCGGCGAGAGACATCTACATTCCGATTGGCTCGCGGTCATTTACAGCCGAAACGCTACTAGCTCAAGTGCATAGAGTTGAGCTGTTTTCAACTGTCATTTACAGCTTTACAGCTTTAAAGCTATCGCTCAAGCGTTTTATCGCTCCTATCGATTTATCGCTCATGTCAAATAGAAAGTGAATGGGCCTTTATCACTCAAAACGCTTACAGCTTTTGGTGTGAACCCACAGTTCCACATAGGCCTACACCCATGCGCGCCCGCATCCATTCATTCTTTTTAACACTCACTCGCGGTAAAACAATGTTTGCTCACAATCAAATACTCATCAATCCTAAAAGTTATGGGCATGTGCACGATGTCTGCGTCAAAAAAATATGTGTTTGCTGTACGGTGTTTGCAGATGCATTGATTTAAAAGTACAACTTATTACCGGTGTATCAGCTGTTCTTTCCCAAATAATTGACCAAGAATGTGTGGCTACAAGGAAACGTTTGTGCCAGAACACGCGTCCTCCTTTCGCCGAACCGCCCGGGTGGAAAAGAACGCTCTGCACCTGTTGCAAACTAGCAACGACACATGCGCCAATGAGAGTCAATTGCGCCGGATGCAAGATAGGGCCCCAAGTGTCCAACCAGCTTAACCCTCTCTCGGGTGCGCCTCATATATCCAATTTAAGACAGAGGATTCAATTATTTTCCGCCATGTCCTATAACATGTATAGTATCTATGGTGACCATGCCAAAGACACAAGATTGGGATTGGCAAGACTGAATCACTCACAATAAATCGATGAAGCCTTTTGCCAAAATAAAATTGCAGTTCATGTGAAGGGTCCCATTCAGCTCCATGATTGTTAATCATTTTATTAATGTCGGAACATTTTGCTCCAGACAATCGCGTTCATGTAAAATAACCTTGACTTGTAAGCTATTCCCAATAGATCATTTACAGACTAAATAACTGAATACAATTCATTCCTCACCAAGGAAACCGATCACTTTACACTGGGCTACTCTATGCTTTCGAGGACAATGATATAATTTCGGAGTAGGCCTACCTACTTGCACAATACACAATACAGGCCAGTACAGGTCGCTATCCACTGTAGTTGTCGGAAAGGGAGGGTTGAATAACTAAATATGATTCATAAATTATATGATGAATCATGAATGCATCGTAAACAAACGTCAACTGTCAAGCATTTACATAGTTCAGCCCTTAACGACCTAATGATCTGATTAAATGTTTGCCTGTTCATCAGCCTCACTGAACTAAATACAGCTCGGAGCCACTCTTACCGCAGCCAATTGTGCCACCTCATTCCTCCATCATCTGCTCATGACTGCTCTCCATAGATAGATGTGAGCCAACGAAACACTGCTAAAGAAGCCAGTAAAAAGGGCTAATCTCATTAGTTTAAACCTGAGGGGGAAGGGGGGGGCTTTGATATCTAATCCAGCCAGAACCAGAGCTTGGGGACTCGGGTTCCCTGCTAGAAACCCAGCAAGATTGCAGTGGGGAGGGGGGGGGGAGAGTGGCGATTCACAGCTAGTCTCTGGGGCTGTTCAACTGATGCCACAGTGCAGTTGCACTAGAGGCGTCAACAGTCTGGTTGTAAAGACATTATGTGTGGCCAACACCAGGGGCATGGGTGGAATTGTGGATGACTCACACACACATGCACACACACACACACACACACACACACACACTGTATGGGCGGGAAAATAGTGAGGGACTGCAGGAAAAGAATGAACCTGGAAGGATATATTAGGGGATTTTGTCAGTTCAATACAAGCAGTTTGTAACCTTTTTGACTTGGCATGCATAAAATATAATCAAATGAAAGTCTTGACTTGGTGATTGCAAGTAAAATGTATATTCTATAAAGATTTTTTTAGTAAGCTCACTGGTCAATGTAACACATACAGATACAGGGGAGAATGTAGTAGAATCCGAAGCATCAGAAGGAAAGTAATTCAATGTGAGTCCATGGGGTCACTGAGAACACTACAAACACATCTCACACAAGTAATTACTCTCACACATTGTGTTTAGTCGTTCAGTCCGAACTTCCTTTATACTTATAGAAAATTGTTTTTATACTTTTCTTTCTTTTTAATTGTTCCAAGAGAATACGTTTTTGGCAAAAAAAATAAAATAAAAATAAACCAATGGCCGTAAAGCTCAGTTCCAGAGCATTTAGCCTCACATTAGATTCATATATATTGTCTGATGGCTGGCAAGCTCAAATAGGGCATTTCACTTTCTCTCTGCTTCATTCACTCACACGAATGAGTTTCCTTAAGTAGGATATCTCTGTAACGACACAGGGAACAAGCTTGTGGCTTGCAGTTTTTGGTTTGGGCCTATAGGCTCTGTGCCGCCTCCTCCCATACTTTCTGCTACAACTTAGTAGGACTGCTGGAGCCGAGATAACAGATCAGCTATGCTGACCGATGCTGACTTGCAGGGTCTACAAGGAGACCCACAGAATACCCTGGAGCAAAGAAAAGAGAAATGTATTCTTTGAATACCCTGAAGGCCTTAGGATTTGCCACTGCCTCAGGAGAACATACAAAAAAAAGTATTATAATCTCTGTTTCTCTATATTTTGAGGCCATCTTTTTCTCGATTTTCTCGTCCCCATCGTTTTTGCCTTATCTTTCCGATATGCCTTATCTTTCCGATAGGTTTTCTTATTCTTTGCTTTTTTTATGCCTCTTTTATTATTTCTAGGTCTACATTTTTCTAATTTTCTCTGTTTTATTGATATCCATTTTGTTCACTCTTTTTAAACAAATTTCTCATTTTCCATTTTTTTCCTCGATGTTTTTTCCTCCATTCTATTCGTCTCTTTCTTTATCGAAAAGGCACTTGTTCTACCCATACTTTTTACTTTTTTTTATACATTTTCTCCTAGAACCAGGGCATAGGTAGGCAAAGATTGAGAGTGAGAAAATCAATAGAAAAGAGCTAGTTAAAGGAAGGATGAGAGGATAAGAACATTGATAAAGAAGAGACAGAAGAAGATGGAGAGAATGAGAAAATCAATGGAGGAGGAGAAAGGAGGAGAAATTTCAAAGACAGCAAAAAGATGTACACAATGAAAAAGAAGAGCAAAAAAACATGAAGAGAACGTTAAAATTTA
>NC_044067.1:9051022-9078522 GCF_902167405.1 Gadus morhua | reverse complement strand
GTGTGTGTGTGTGTGTGTGTGTGTGTGTGTGTGTGTGTGTGTGTGTGTGTGTGTGCGTCACAGAGCGGAAAGAGTACGGAAACAGAGAGAGCGAGAGAGCTCCTTGGCTGCTCAGTGCAGAGAGGCAGGCCTAGTTTTCACATGGGTGAACCCGTCACGTATCGCTGAATGCGCTCGCAACGTTCCCCGTTGAAGCCCAGCCACTGCATCTCTGCAGTAACTCCTCCAACCACCGGTAGGTAGATTAGGTTAGATGTTATCCAGGAGGCCTCCAGCCTCAGAGAGCATCTGGCTATCGCTCTACGCCTTTCTGGGGCCAGAACGCTACATGCCATCGCTGGAAGGGGATTACATTTACTAAGATGCAAGGCTTGGATAACAGTGTGATTCTATTTGAACATTACCTTGTGGGAAAGATTAAGCATTCACTGGTTTTTCGTTTAATGTCTTTGCTTTGTCTGTACCTTCTCTTTTTTCAATGCCCCGTGTACGCGGACACCAAATATGAGCAATCGCACGTCTGACAAACAGATGGCGCGAATCAGTCATGCTCGGTTTTATTGATTCAAATCAGGATTTATTTGCCGTATCCAAATCGCTTATCAGGCGGTCTGAAACCAACGACCTAACGTGCCTTAAACACGTTAAACACTGCAGACGTGTATTGCTTCTCCTCGAAAAAATCAAAGTGATTTCATTATGTCATGGTATAAATGCTGAGAGGCAATTGGTTGACATCTTCTTTCATTTGGCTGGATCCCCCGGTGTGCCAATGAGACAAATGATTCTGTCACGTGTCTCGGTCTGGTTAGAAGTCAAAGCCCCCCCTCTGCCTCCATTAGGATCTGGCTAATGAGTGAAGAAGGTGCAATGAAGCCAATCTCGCGGTCGGCCCAGTGCTGACTTTCTGTCAGTCGCTGCCCTCTCCTTCTTGTGTCTGACAAGAGCTTACATCCCCCCCCCGCCCCCTCCCATTGATTCTTTTACTACATTTCGGGCATTTAGAAGACGCTTTTATCCAAAGGGACTTACAATAAGTACATCTGCATGAATGATTTAGGGGACCAACCAAACTGAAGCGGACTGACTGCACGTTGTTCTAGGGCATTCCCATCCTTGGCTCCTGGGGCTTAAGGAGGGAGGGGGGGGTGCAGGAGAGGGCAGCGGTGGTCATAACATTTTAGATCATAAAAGATGTTGTATACAACAACAAAAAATACAACAATATACCAAAAACCCACCAGATATAACAACATTTTATCTTCTGTAGATCTGCTAGAATCGTATGGGTAAAGATATTTCCTTGGGTTGAGTTATTGTGGCACCGCCAAAGAAGGCTAGAGGAGGGCTGGCCCCGGGGAAAGATGGTGTAACTTTGTGCAAGAAGAACACAACCCCACCACAACAACTGACGGTGCGATTAACATAGGAAGGGAAGCGCAGAAGCACAGACGTCTGGGTCCTTCCTGGGTTCAGCCGAAGACATCGCACAGACACGAGGAACTGAGGTATACCAGGCCCTGGAGGCTTGGAATGATTGGGGCAGACTAGAGAGAGAGAGAGAGAGAGAGAGAGAGAGAGAGAGAAAGAGAGAGAGAGAGAGAGAGAGAGAGAGAGAGAGAGAGAGAAAGAGAGAGAGAGAGAGAGAGAGAGAGAGAGAGAGAGAGAGAGAGAGAGAGAGAGAGAGAGAGAGAGAGGATGAAGAGAACGAGGAGGATTAGGAGGAGGTGGAGGAAGCGCTAGATGGAGGATGCTATGTATGGTTTATTAATGAGCGGGGACTGCCCCTGTCTGGCTCCCAGCTAGTTTATGAGCATGGAGGAGGGCTGTGTAAGCCATGACCAAAGGAGAACAAATTCTCCTGATTGGGGAAGACGTTCTCCTGGTAGGGGAACAGGATCTCCTGGGTGGGGAGAACGTGTTCCTCAGGCGGGGAGAACATGGGGAGGACGTGTTCTCGGGGCGAGGAGACAGTTGGACACCGAGCAGCGAGGTGTCTTGACGGTCTGTGAAGTGGCCTGTGCTGCTCTTGTCTGAGAAATAATGAGGTTATGGCAGCTCTGGGAGAGAGGGGGGAGAGGGGGGAGAGAGAGGGGAGAGAGGGCAGCAGGAAGTGGAAGGGACGGGGTTCGCGGAGAGAGTGGAAGAGGGAGACGGAGTAATGGGGGCAGAGAGAGAAGAAGAAAGAAACTGGGCGGAACGAAAGTAACCTACTTTTTAGACATATGGTACTAAATATACTACTCTGAAAAACTGCTGAAACGGCATGATATTTAGAACTACCAAGGAATATGGTTTGCCTTCAGCGTATTCCAACAGCGGTGTCCCTGGTTCAGCTGGACCTTGTTTTTGTGTGCGTCAGAGTGTATGCACGGCAGTTTCTGTTAGGAACTCCATGTTTTGTTTACTCAAGGCAAGGGGAAAGGCGGGAATGTGCGCAGTGTGTGTGCTTAGGGAGGGTCAGCTGGCAACACCGTGACACTTGGGAGAAACGCAAGGCCGCTCGCTGTATCACACTATGGCGTGGCACTATGGCGCGGCACAGCGACGCGCTGCCTGATGCCATCTTGGATCAATATTAGCTTACCGTTCACCCATGGTGGCGCACGTTAATAAACAGTGTCGTCACACCACTGTTGTGGCATCGCTGTGCAGCTGGGACAATATAAAATGGTTGAGGATATTGGATAACACAGCATTGTGTTTTTATCTTATGCCCGTATTTGTGGAAAAATATATTAATCAACATTATTAAATTAGTTAATAATATATAAATAAATATATATATAAATTAAGGAAATTGAAAAATATTTGAGCCCCTTATTTGTAGTCTTATTTTTGAGCAAGCGATGTTACAACCCTTTGATGTGATGGATCTAATGTATAATATAGACTGTGGTGAACCTTTACTCGATAAAACAGTCCTTTACTCGGTCTAGTCTGCTCTCCATGGGGGTTTTTTGTAAAAACAGTAAGGAAGGAAGGCAATCCTCTTATCAGTGTCGTGAACGTGTGAATTCACTCTTATAATCATGGCCAACATCAGAGGAGAGCGGAGGTGCAAAGTGTGTAAAGCTTTGCTTGATTCACATAATTGAAACCACTGCCTCGCTTGGAATTAGTGTGTTATTATTCTGATTTGGCACCGCTAAAAATGCTAATTATTGATGTCTCAGTGTGTCCCTTGCTAATTGAAAATGGGTTTGAGCTTCAAGAGGCTGAGAGGGTCCAATAGCAAGAGTGAAAGCAGGGAGAGAGGGCGATGTAGTGAGAGAGAGTAAGGGAGATATATATTGTGAGGGAGGGGGAGAGAGAGAGAGAGAGAGAGAGAGAGAGAGAGAGAGAAAGAGATAGGGAGAGATCTAGTGATAATGAGAGAGGAATATATATACAAAGACATATATATATATTTAAGTGAGGGAGAGCAAGTGAGATAGCGAAAGCGAGAGGCAGAGAGAGAGAGAGAGAGAGAGAGAGAAAGAGATAGGGAGAGTGACACTGCGAGACGGCGAGAAAAGAGACAGACAGAGCTAGTGAGAGCGAGAGCGAGCGAGTGGAAGAGAGAACAATATAGCCAAAGGGAGAGGGTGAGGGAGAGAGAGCGAGATGAGAGACACGAGTAACAGGACAGTAATGAACAAGGTATAAAGAGAGACCCAGTTTTGGCCGTCCTCTTCCCTTCCAGCACTTTGCCTTTCTCCTTCCATCTCTTCTCATTTCATTTGTGTTGTTTTCTTTTGTTATGCCCTTCCACCCGTGGTTTTGACAAGGTGTGTGGCGCTCCTCATCAAGGTAAAGGGCCCCGTGGAAGGGATTATCGTGGCAAGGCGAATTAAAAGGAGTCTGCGTCGCTTGGATACAGAGCACGTTGACAGTAATTAAAGAAGCAAATCCATCACCTGCCTCACTAAATAATGCACTGGATTCATTTAGAATAACCAAATCAATCAGGCGACCGCGGAGGGCCACGTGCGCCTCGAAATCACCCGAGTGTTCACCCTCGGCTGCAACGCATCAATCTGATTACTACTATAATTGCTCCCTTTCCTTCGCTCACTCTGTTTATCAATCCTGTTTGCTCGCGCTCTCTCACTCTCTCTATCTTTCTCTCTTAATATCTCCCTCTCGATATCTCTCTCTTGCCACCCATTTTTCCCTGAGCCCCTTCATGCTTAGCACGGATGAATCCAACCGTAATACTTAATTCCCGCCGTTCTAATTATTATTCATCTCCCTTCCAGTTAGCGAATCCTCCACTCTATCCCCTCTCCAACATCACCTTGATACTCTCCTGCTTTCCTCGTTTGTTTTCCTGTGGCTACATTATCATATAATAATTTACCCTTTTCGGTTCAGGCCCTTGAAAACCAACCACATGCACTTGAAATCCTGAATAATAATTGCCTTATTAACCACACCGACACGCTGTGCAGGTCAACACAAGAAGTGATCAAATGAGCAAGATGAATCTCACTCTCTTTCATTCAATTCTCCTTCAGGGAGGTAAATAGGGCAAATCATCATCGTCTTCAGAGCATGCTTCCACATGAACACACTCTCTTTATATGGATCTCCAAAAATTCTACAAATGCAACCATTCACAAGATGCTTTTCTCCCCCTTGCAAGTAGGGCTAAAACATCTTGAACGTGGCTAGAGGTGGACTGGTGGACCTTGTCTCAGTCCAGGGTTGGGAATCAAACCGAGAACCTTGACTAGAGTCCTTTTTCCATCAGATTTTCAAGCGAATTAACTCTTAAAGCAAATTAATTTGTAGCGACATAAGAAGCGCCTAAACGGTTTTCCATCGACAGAATGATTATTACCCGCTAGATGATTTTCCATCAACAATGCGCATGCGCGACATTCTATATCGCTTCAGCCGTTTTCCATTACTTTTATGTCGCTAGAACTTTCCCAAAACCACCTCTGCAGAGCGAATTAACTTAGTGCGACAAAATCGGCGTTAGAGCGATATAACCCTTTTTCCATCACATATGTCGCACTAACTTTTGATGCGCATAATTTTAAAGCGCATTATCTTTTTGATGGAAAAAGGACATAGGAGATCCCCTACGAAACCGGACACACGATTTAATCAATTAACTGACGTTTTATACACTTTTTCAGTCACCTTCTGTCACACATTTGTGCAGGGTCTCTTTGTGTAGAATAGCATTAAAATCCATCGTTAATCAGTACCTCTCGAGGCATGAAATTGGCAGCAATAGTTCTCATGTATACTGGGTTTAAATAACTCTCACAGTGAGGTATTGCAGATTAAATGAAGCCTGAATAATGTTTTATATATATATATATATATATATATATATATATATATATATATATATAATTAGGCATGCAGATTCTGGAGTCTCAAACACTAATTGGCAAACACTGACAGACAGTGCAGTGTTGCTGTCAAACGGCGACCAATTACCAAAGGTTGTTCCTTTTGGTAATCTTCCCGTCGAAGGCCTTAATTAACATTCGACCACTCGCTGTGTGGGATACACAGCCTGGAAGCAAGAACCACATCGAGAATAGCAAGAATAACCCAGTAGCTCAGTTCCTCTGTGTCTCTGGCCATGTTTCGTCGTATCCACTAAAGTCGAGTGGCGATGTCTCTGCTTTGTTCAGGTTTCCTGTGGAGACGGGTGTGATTGCAGTTTGGCGGGTGTCATTTCCTTTGGCTGCTAGAAAAGCACTCTGCGTCGCAGGGGTGCCCGGCCGGGAAGGACCTGCTGGGCGGAGTCTGAACCATGTCCATAGGCCGGAGAACAACCCAGATGATCACAGAACAAGCCTGCGTCCCATCGTAGGGTCATGTAGCCCCCGACTGGCCGCCCTCCCCCCCACCCCGGCCCCCGAGTGAGCTTTGCCTCCAAAACACCACGTTTGATTTGATTGGCTGCTTCTAACCCAACCGACCAATGGAGAAGACGGAGGAAGACCTGAACCTGTGCTTCCTGCTGGAGGACGAGAGGAACATGATCCTGAGGGTGTTGCAGAAGGACGAGAAGTTGAGGAAACAAGAGGAGAAGAGGATACGGTGAGTATCCACAACAAACCTTATCTTCCTGTGGCACCCTGTACTTCCCTTGACATTCTCTCTCTCTTTCTCTCTCTCCCCTCTCTCTCTCTCCCCTCTCTCTCCCTCTCCCTCTATTCCCTCTCTCCCCTTTCTCTCTCTCTCTCTCTCTCTCTCTCTCTCTCTCTCTCTCTCTCTCTCTCTCTCTCTCTCTCTCTCTCTCTCTCTCTCTCTTTCTCTCTCTCTCTCTCTCTCTCTCTCTCTCTCTCTCTCTCTCTCTCTCTTTCTCTCTCTCTCTCTCTCTCTCTCTCTCTCTCTCTCTCTCTGTTGCTCCCCCCCCCCTCTCTCTCTCTCTCTTTCTCTCTCTCCCCCCCCCCCCTCTCTCTCTCTCTCTCTCTCTCTCTCTCTCTCTCTCTCTCTCTCTCTCTCTCTCTCTCTCTCTCTCTCTCTCTCTCTCTCTCTCTTTCAGGAGGTTGAAGAATGAGTTGATGGAGATCAAAATGCGGGGTTCCCGCCCCCCCCAGGAGGCAGGGGGGGAGCGGGAGTGCGCCCGCTGCCTGCGGACCCTGGGCCTCATCTTCGACCGGGGGGACCTCTGTGAGGACTGCCAACTGCGCGTCTGCAACCAGTGTCGGGTCACGTCTCCCAAAGGCCGTCAGTGGAAGTGCAACGTCTGTGCCAAGATCATGTAAGTGTGATGCAGAACGGAACGACCAAACTCAATACATCCCGGGCTACTTAATGACCGTGACGGTCTGGGTGATCAAACCATCGTAACTGTCTCTCCTGGCCACACCTAAACATCCCTTTGCAATATCATCATTTCAAAATGACTTTGTTTTACCAATTCTGAAGATCATTTAGCACGAGCGCACTCTTTCCGGGAATGTAAACATTAGCAATTGAGCTTTCGTCTTTCGTATTTTGGAATTAATCTTCATAACGTCAGAACAGTTTCTGAAAACTCTTGACCAAAACAACATTTGAGTCGCCATACGAATACTGTGCAAAATGTATTTTTTTTGCAAAAAAAAAAAATGCTCTACTACTACACAACACAAAACGTCATTATAACAAACAATATGGCTGAAAGAGATTCCAGGAGAGGCGGGTGCGATGGTGTGATCGCCCAGACCATGGGCGGCCCTTTTAAATCTCTGGGGCTGGCCCAGCCCAGAGCGGGGGGGGGGGGGAGGGGGTCGGGAGGCCAGGCGTTTGATGGTGTGTGTGTTCGCTGTGCAGGGAGCTGAAGGTGGTGACCGGGGAATGGTTCCACGAGGAGAGATCCAAGCGCTTTGAGCGGCGCACGGTGCTCGGCGATATGATCAAACAGACCATCCTGAGCAGCCCCTCCGGTGAGCCCAACCACTAATCCGCCGTCAACGACGGCTAATTCACCGAGCTACATGCAGCCGGTGACCCTGAACTGATTTGCATTACGAGGACGGTTATTTGTTGTGGCGCGGTGGAGCTCCAGAGACTGGGGATTGATTCTCGTTGGATCCGATTTGCACTACCTGCGTGTGTGTGTGGCTGGTTGTTCGTGTCTGTGTGGTTGTGTGTGTGTGTGTGTGTGTGTGTGTGTGTGTGTGTGTGTGTGTGTGTGTGTGTGTGTGTGTGTGTGTGTGTGTGTGTGTGTGTGTGTGTGTGTGTGTGTGTGTGTGTGTGTGCGTGCGCGCGTGTGTGTGTGGTGCGAGAGAGCGAGCAATAGACAGAGAGAGAGGGAGAGTGAGAGAGATAGGTGTGAGGGATGGTTAACTGAATGGATAGTCAGATGGATTGTGGCTGGATAAATGGATGGATTGATGGATAGGGAATGAATGGATGATGGATGGATGATAGATTGATATCGGGGCAATGGATAGACACATATCCAGGCAATACATAACTCCATATGACTCCAGAACCTGTAGGACGTTTATAGGCTTGAGTAGTATTGACCAATCATGTTTTATTTCGCTTAATTAGCAATTGATATCTGTTGATAGAGATTAGCTGAAATGACTTCTGGAACTGAAACAGCTTGAAAAAATATTGAAAACAATGACCGATGCACGGAAGAGGAAGTCTTTGCCAGGATTCATTATCTATTACCTGTCTCTACCGTAGCCCCAGAAATATTGCCTGTTTTCCCCAGAGGTCAACCATGTCAGGCGATGGCTGGTTGAGATTGATGGATGGATGGGACTCATGAATGGACATATGAATGGTAGATGGATAGATGGCTGGATTGATACAAGTATGTTTTTTAAGCTGTTTACTAAACAACATACTCCTACTTGCTACATCTACTATGTTAACGCTTTGGTTCTCTAGCCACAAAGGACAAGTCTCCAGAGAGAGTCGCCACCCAAGAGAACCAGGTTCCCATTCAGCCTGAGAGGTCCAAGACCCCCAAGTCCGCCAAAAGCTCCATACACTCCCTCCTGGATGGCGCCAAGAGAAAAGGGTAAAGTGGCATTCAACTTTTTACCATTACTAATACACGCACGCACGCACGCACGCACGCACGCACGCACGCACGCACGCACGCACGCACACACACACACACACACACACACACACACACATACAGACAAATACACAGAAGTACATACACACACACAGTATATTCATTGATACATGACAGAACTCCACAGAAAACACAACAAAAATTGTTTTTCTAGGTTTCGGTGAATGACTGAAATCCTTTGCAATCCCCTACCCTTTATACATAGAATTATACATAGAAAACAAAAGACAAGCAGAGCCTGTGCTTTCAATTATGCATGACTGTGCTCTCTATTGATTTTTATTTTGTCCACAGAGCCTGTATACTGTTTTGAATAAGACTATATTCAACAGATCAACCACGCTTGTTATTGGATCTCCCTTTTAAAGTACCAATCTGAAGGATCACCACATACCAACAAAGCACTGTCATGGGACACACAGAGCCTCTTTGATGAACACCAGAGTCGCAAACAGTTTACTGGACGCAAATCAGAGGCTTTACACTGTCAGCCGATACAAAGGTCTCAATCAAGTTGCTGATCCCTTGTGTGTATGTATTGTGTGCGTGCCTGTGTGCGTGCGTGCTTGCTTGGTTGCGTGTGTGTGTGTGTGTGTGTGTGTGTGTGTGTGTGTGTGTGTGTGTGTGTGTGTGTGTGTGTGTGTGTGTGTGTGCATGTAGGTTGAGGCTGGACAAGAAAAAGCATGGAAACAAAGTGAAAGCGGGGAGTCTTCATTCGCTGCTTGACGAGGACGTTCACAGTGTGCAGAGTGTACAGTCTGACCCCGCCCCGCGCTCACGCAGGTATCCACACACACACACACACACACACACACACACACACACACACACACACACACACACACACACACACACACACACACACACACACACACACACACACACACACACACAATCATCTAATGGTTAAAATCCCTTTTAGCCGCATCCAAAATAAATAATGGTCAGTCAAACAAATAGCCAGCCCTTTATTTATGCTGGATGACGTGTTTTCCAAGAAGAGAAACAAAGTGTGCACAGCACCGCTAGCAAAACACATGAGATCAAATGAGCAAATACTGAATGGGAAGCAGTGGGCAGCGGGGCTGAATGAAGAACCACAAACATCAAACATGAACCAGCGAGCCGGATCTCCAGGGGGAATTGTATGCAGATCAAACTGTGAATATTTGATCAACAAGGCCGGTACTGGTTTATCGGTGGCAGATTCGTACTGAGGACATTTATAGCAAAGGTCCACAGGATGTTAACGGCCACCCGGGGACTTCACACTACAATACCGGACGACAATCAGTGAGATGATTGCTGCATCCGGTTTGTCTAAAGCGCTCTTGGGTTGATTTACGACGACTCTGTGTTTGTTTTGGAAGGGTACACATATTCAGTGGAGCCTGCTGGTGTGTGTTCCCTGAGCACTACCTTCTGTGTCCTCTAGGGGCAGCAGCCTGGCCCTGGAGCACTCGGGGAGGGCGGTGGTGCCCAACAACCTGCGCCCCGTCACCCCCTCGGACCAGTCGTCTCTACCCGGAGACAGCCACAGATTCAGGGTGAGCAAACACAAATACATTGAGACCCGCAGATACGCACACATGCATACACACAGAGACACATTCATAGACTTACACGCATGCACGCACACAAACGTCATGCATGCAAACACACAGACACGCATGTAAACACACAAGAACGCGTGCATAACACACATTAACGAACAAAAACACACAGACATGCATGCTAGCACAAAGACATGCACGCACCCACACATACATGCACGCAAACCCACAGACATACACACAGGAAATTACACAGACAAACAAACACACACACAGAAGTGCAACAAACAACACTCATTCCACATGCACGATGAACTACTTTCAAGTTCGAGTTCATGTCCGAATTAGCATTGGCAGCTACGCAAAGGCTGTGGCATCAACACTGCTGATTCACATGCGCTTAACTGCTGTAAATGTGTGTGTGTGTGTGTGTGTGTGTGTGTGTGTGTGTGTGTGTGTGTGTGTGTGTGTGTGTCTCAGCCGGATGGTGCTGAAAGCGTTGCCAGTTTCCAGTCCGCTGACAATGTGTTGGAGAAGCTCCCCATTGGCCATCCAAGGGGCGAGTCGGCCCCGCCCACCATCGCTGTGTCGCGGGCCTCCGGCTCTTCCGGTATTTTCTTTACTTCAACTGTTCACTATTCAGGCATTTTGTCATCCAGGACCCGCGACGGGCTTCCACGTCATAGACAAACTTCCGGTAGAGAGATGGCCCAGGAGCCTCGGCCAGAAGGCCTATTTCCTGTTCATTCCAAATATTCAAACGAACACACCTCATTGGTGCGAGTGGATGAAGCTTTCTGAAGTGTTTTCTATTGTGCACTTACAGATCCAAATACAGAAACAAATCGGAAGCGAAGGAAAGTGAAATGCCCCATTCACCCTGATCTGAGCTTGTCTGCCGTCACTTGAGATTTTTTATCTAAAGTCAGATTAGTGAGACTAGTCATTTAGAGGTTTCATTGATCACTGTATCTGTGACTTAGCTTAGCTGATAACGACCCAAAGAGATTCAAGGCACACCAATCTGAATGATTTAGAAAAATGTAACATTATAACCAGGATATTATACACACGGTAATTTATCATTTTCACAGTATTTTCGCAGACTGCTGCAGACTGTCAATAATGGTATCCCATGGATACAGGTTCATACATAATAGGAAAGCCATTGCATTATTTGTTAAATATGTGGGGCATTACTCAATTATAAACCAACCCATATATAGCACCAATTATATTAATTATCTTTGATAAAATTATGCGTATTATGTAATATGCACAATTTCATGGCACACCTTTTCATGCCTCAAGGCACACAAGTGTGTGTGTGAGAGCAGCCCATACACTAATCTCAAACACCGTTATACAGCTTACATAACAAAGGGGCTGTCACAGTCAAACGGTAGTTTTGGAGAGAGCAGGAGAGTGGGATGAAAGGTGTCAGCGCTTCACCGCGGGGTGGGACTCTTCAACAGAGAGGGTGAGGAGAGATGTCTCCCTCAATAAAGTTATACACGGATACAGTTATAGGATCTGCGTCATTAAAGTGATAAGATGAGATAGGTCTTTATTACTCCTGCGAGGGAAATGCGATACGATCTCAGCTCACGTTTTTTTAAGCATGAATAATGTAAATGTAAACTGTATTTCCATTTGGATTCATCTGTTAAATCTGATGTAGCTGTAGCGCATTATTACACATTTAAAAAAGAAATGCAGTGAGTGAGCAGTGGTTCTTAAGATACACTTTTGGTTAATGTTATTTATTTTCCATCACTATTTCATAAATGTTTTTCATCTATTTTCCTCTGTGGCTTCAGGAGTGAACTGTCCCGCCACATTAAGTCAAAATAGTTTAAAACTAAATAAATAATAAAGTTAGTATTTTTTAAGTGAAAGTTTGTCTTCTTCATCTCCTTTGGACAGACCATAGTCGCTCAGAGCTGGACCTGTCAGTTCCTGGATTGGAAGCCAGCGATGACGGCTTCAGCCTCCAAAGCCGCTCCATCCCTGGCCTCAACGGATCGGTGAGACCCCCTCCAATCTCTCTGTCTGCCTCCATCATCATCATCCACACACACACACACACACACACACACACACACCGCCATCTCCACAACAACCACCAACACCACACGCATCTCTCCTCCCTGCGAGGTAACCCTTTTAGTACACCGCGGTCATCGCCTGTGCTATGAGGTGGTGTCTTCCACAGAGACACTGAGAGACGCAGAGGGATGGAGAGAGAGGAGAGAGAGAGACAGTGAGAGAGACACACAGAGAAAAGGAGAGAGATGGAGAATGAGTGACTGATAAAGAGACACAGAAAGCAGGAGAGGGATGGAGAATGAAAGACTGATAAAGAGACACAGAAAGCAGGAGAGAGATGGAGGAAGAGACAGATAAAGAGAGACAGAGGGAAGGAGAAAGAGAGAGATGGACAAAGATGGAGAGAGTGAGAGTCAGAGATAGAGAAATACATAAAGGGTGGCAGGGACAACAGGACCAACCGAGAGGAAGAGGGACAGACCGGGCGGGGTTAATCAGCACCTCATGCTGTTCACACGTCCACGTCCATGTCAGGGTGTATAACGTTAGCGTGAGACGATAAATCAGGCTTCACTTACGTCCTCACTTCACCTCAGGGCTGCATTCAAAAGCAGACTCATATGGGCTGTCTGGAACGGCCATGCTCAGGGTTTTCCTGTCTCCTTGTGTACCCCAAGGGTTAACTTACATCAGTGTGTTGCTCAAAGCTGTGCATGCAATCTGAGCAGAGACCGGAACAAAAGAGCGGTCGTATCAGTGCAGCTTCTCATCGAGGCACGGCGCCTTTTTTAATTGATGTTTAATTTTATTTTGTGTTGTCGCGTGGGACGAGAGAGTAATGACATTAGGTCACTCTGTCCAAACATGTCCCTTTGAATTAATGTGGAAGGGTCAACAAACGCCCCCTCTGACTCACTGTTTACCAGAGCCTTCTGAGAGCCTCCCAGGCCTCCGGCCGCCCTCTGAACCCCATGCTTTGCTCCGCAGGAGTTTTCGGACGACGCTGAGGAGGAAGACATTGATGTGTTGGTGTCTGCAGGCAAAGGGGTCAGCCGACGCCTCAGCAACGCAGTGTCCACGGTAACACCACATGCTAACCCTTGTCCTGGAGCACTAAACACACATGTGCTCATACGCAGGCTTATTCACAAGCACACCAACACACACACAACCAAATAGACACACATGCATATTGTGGGGGCCGAAAGTCTGACGTGCCATGACAATAGCTAGTTTAAATCTATTGACTTTGTGTAAACACAAGGTGTAAGCTGAGGGCTTGAAAAGGACTGTTGTGTCATTAACACACAAAGTTAAAACAGCAGTTAGTAGCTGCTAACTTTAGCTAAGACAGCATGCTTAAGAAACCTATTGAACCCTATTTTACTTATTTACATACTTACTTACGTGCTTACGTATTTACTGACTAACTTACTTTTTACTTTCTCATTTTCTTACTTTAAGCTAAGCCAGCATGCTTAAGAAACCCGTTCCCATCCTTCTAACTACCTTTATTTACTTTACTCTACGACCTAAAGCTAAAACAGCATAATAGAACCCTGTTGCTTCTTTTAATTACTTGTTATACTTACTACCTGAGGCTCAAAAAGCATGCCTAAGAAAACTATTGCTTCTTATGCTTACTTGTTATACTTGCACCCTAAAGCTAAGAAGGCATGCATAAGAAACCTATGGCATCTTCTAGTTCAACTCCACGGATGTTTCAACATTTGTCTTCTTTACAGAAGCTTAATGCTAATGTGGCTTTGGCCAAGCAATACCTGTGTCCACAGGGCCAACCGCTAATGATCTAGTCAATACACTTATTACAATGATTGTTAATGTTAGTAGCAGTAGTAGTAGTAGTGGTAGTAGTATCAGTTGTAATGATAGTGCCATTTATACATTTAACATAAAAACACCCCAGATCATAATGTCCCTCCTCCACTTTAATTTAAGCACCAAAAAAGAAATATACTAATCGATAAGAATAATGAGACTATTCAAACATACGAAGCACATAAATATATCCTGATAATATATACCCTAGCCCGTCGGTCCGTGGTTAATGTTTGCCTGCCTCTATTCTGTGTCCTCGGTGTCCTTGTTAACGTGATAATTGATTACAGCTGATGTGTAATGTCCCTCTCTCCACCCGATAATCGCCATGGCAACCCTGCATGATGTGGCCCCTTTGGGCCGGCGCTGTAACGGGGGACGAGGATGTTTCTGCCTCCGTTCCTCTCGGTGGTTTTCTTCCACTCCGGGTTCCTGATCTGTCATTGTCGCTACAACCTGCTCTGTCTCTCTCCTCTGCCTTTTCTCTCCCTCGCTTCGCTCCGCCAGTCCTCCACCCCTTGCTCAGAGAGGAGGTGGGGCTACCTCAATGTCCCTGACTCAGACGCCGAGACTGTAAGTCTCTCCGTGTTTTTGTGTATGTGTCAGCCTTCAGCGTGCGGATGCTTGCCAGTTTGAATGCAGCAGGAACACACAGCCACAGTCACAAGTTATTATCCGGACCGCCTGCAGGTGTACTCGTAAATACACCGTCCCCTGTCTGCGTTATTTATACTGGCAGTATTGCGTGTGTGCATGTGCATGTGCATGTGCATGCGTGCACGTTCATGTGTGTCTGTTGGACACGTGCCTGCTTGATCTATGCGTTCCCACAAAGGTTCAGCATATCAGGCTGATAGCCCTTAATTGAGACTTCCTCTGGAAAAGGTTGACTTAATGATAGCGGGTAGCCAGGATAGCGCCACTCACATCCGCCAATTTTTATTAATTCATTTGGTTTTAAGTTAATTAATTCAACAATTATTTTAAGGTTGGTGGAAGTCAGAAGAGTGGGGATTATTGGATGATGATGAGCTTTAAGATTGCTTTAAGATTCCTTCTTTTTTAAGAGGCAGGTGTGAACATAAATCCAAGAAGTGTTGGGCCAGAATGGATTGTAGTCTCTGCATCTAAAGCCTCTTCAATCGACTATCCCAGATCTTATCTGTTCTGAAGGCATTAGAGCACTCCTCTGCACACCCAAATTAAAATGGATTCGGTGGACTCTCATTTCGTTTCCCTCCTTCTTCTCTTCTATCCTTTTTATTTCTCGAGGTCTTTTCTCTCTGGTCAATTTCCCCTTCGTTTTTTTCTCTTCTGCCTCTCCCTGATTGCCCTCTTCCTCACACCTCACATCTTTGGTCCTTCTCCCTCGTTAGCTTCAGCGTCTCCTCTCGTCTGTCGTGTCTAATAGCTCATCCTCTTGTCCCTACGCGTGTGTTGTGCTAACGCCCACCCGGCTCCATGTCATTTTCTGTTGTTGTGTGTTCCTCCCTCAACAGAGCAGCATAAACAGCATGATGAGCATGTACAGTGAGACCGGTGACTATGGTAACGCCCGGGTGAGTGGGGAGATACTGTTGAAGATCAGCTACAGCTTCAAGACCGGCGCTCTCAACGTGCTGGTGAAAGAGTGCCAGAACCTCGCCACCGGGGACGAGAAGAGGCAGCGCACGGACGCGTGAGTGCTGACCTGACACACAAACACGTGCACACTGGCACACAAGCGTGCACACGCGCATGTGCATGTACACAGGCATGCACTTAGTTGCATGCCCTCACAGATATTACCAGACTTTGACACAGACACACAAATACACTGGGGGCGATGGTAATGATATGCATAGACACACACGCTGAACACACACGCATATATATATATATATATATATATAAAAATATATACAGACACATATTTAAATGCATGACCTCAAACGCACATGCATTTGAGAGAGCCAAAGAAAGAACCATACCACTAACAGACCCAGAGACTCACACGCATACACTCGGGGCAGGGTGGATGGACGACACACACACACACACACACACACACACACACACACACACACACACACACACACACACACACACACACATACACACAAAGACACACACACACACACACACACACACACACAAACACACATATATAAACACACACATTCGAAAGCATGAATTTGAATGCATGACCTAGAACACATGAACATACCCAGATGCAGTGACACATACTAGGGGCAATGTGGATGGAACACACACACACACACACACACACACACACACACACACACACACACACACACACACACACACACACACACACACACACACACACACACACACACACACACACACACACACAAATGTGTTATGTATATTTATTCACACGCACACACACACATTGAAAGCATTCCCTCAAAGTCATGAACGAACACACACATCTACATGCATAAAATATGCCCAGAGTCCGGAGCTCTGCTGCTGGGTTCTGCAGGTACGTCAAGACCTACCTGCTGCCGGACAAGTCCCGCCAGAGCAAGAGGAAGACGGGCATCAAGTCCAACTCCACCAACCCAGTGTTCAACGAGAACCTGAGGGTGAGAGTGTTCCTGTGTGTGTGTGTGTGTGTGTGTGTGTGTGTGTGTGTGTGTGCGTAAAACATAAAAACACACACATACACACACACACGCGTGTGTGTGTGTGTGTGTATGTGTGTGTTTGTGTACGTCTGTGTCTGTGTGTGTCTATGTGTATCTCTCTGTGTGTGTGAATGTGTGAGGTTGGAGGTAGAAATGTTGGCAATCACCAGATGTTGGCCTTTTAATTAAGACTTATTTTTACGGGCACTAGCAACACAATATCACAGAAGGATGTATCAATGACACAAATCCCGAATATCTTGTCAAAAAGTGTGTTAATATCGCTGTCTGTGTAGCCCGTACTTCGTCGGAGTCTGAAACAATTCAGCCTCATTCAGTTGCATGTTTGCCCTAATGACATTGGGATGTTTTTGGTAACACGTTAGGCTACATAGCCAGGAGAGAACATAGGAAGAGCCATTTAAGGTTGAGGGCTTCTCAAGCCTTCAACTTTGAATGGAAACTTTAAAGGAAACAGAGCGAGGGGACAAAAAATCGATAGAGTGAAATTGCGTGAGATTGGATTTCAGCAAACATCATTTTTCCGATACTTAGTGCACACCTGAATAACCCTTAAGGGACGTAACGAGGAGTAAACGACGGATCTCTATTGGTCAAGGCTTTCAATGGTGACTCTGTGGTTGTGTGGCGCTTTACCGCAGTACACCATCAGCCACTCCCAGCTGGAGACGCGCACACTGCAGCTGTCTGTGTGGCACCACGACCGCTTCAGACACAACAGCTTCCTGGGAGAGGTGGAGCTCACCTTCGACTCCTGGGAGTTTGACTCCAATATAGAGGAGTGGTACGCGCTGCAGCCCAAGGTAGGGACACACGCACACACACACACGCACACACACACACACGCACGCACGCACGCACGCACGCACGCACGCACGCACGCACGCACGCACGCACGCACGCACGCACGCACGCACACACACACACACACACACACACACACACACACACAGTAAAACACACGCACGCACAAACAGACAGACAGACAGATAGACAGACAGACAGACAGACACGCACACAAGTGCAGGCACGTACGCACACACTGACTCTTTCTCTCTCACACACAAACACACACACATGCACGCCCGCAAACAAATGCAGGCACACACGCACACTCACTCGCTCCTACTCACAAACACGCTCTTTCTCGAACACAATCTCTGTCTATTTCTCTCCTTCTCACACACACACACACAGACACACGTCTATTATATGTAACATATGTTCATGAACACACATAAAACTAAATATGTATACACTCATGCACACAGATACACACACACGGTGGCCATTGGTTGAATGTGGTTAATCTGTGTGTAGGTGGACAACAGTATTGACTCCTCGATGCAGTACAAAGGAGAACTCACTGTGGTTCTGAAGTACATCCCAGCTGAGAAGAACCTCACTCTCCCTCTGGACCAGGTTCAAGGTAAGACCCTCTCACTACCTCCGGACCTGGTTCACAGTAAGACCCTCTCACTGCCCCCAGACCAGGTTCACAGTAAGACCCTCTCACTGCCCCCAGACCAGGTTCACAGTAAGAACCTGTCACTACCTCCGGACCTGGTCCACAGTCATTCACAAACCCTCCAGCTCAGAGTGGTTTTAAATGCATGCCATCAGCCTGTCAGTGTGGCCTTGGCTGGGGATCGATTGAGTTCCACGCAGGGCCGCGGCTATACGCTAAAGAGATTCAAACCAATCAGATTAGACAACTAAGTGAATCTCTTGCTGTCATCGCTCTCGCCAAATCCGGTTTGAAGTAGAGCAGAAACGTCTTGTCCTCTGAGAAAAGTCATCTGTGCACAGTGGCTGTTTTAACATCATTATTTGGTCATTTCATATGAAATGGTTTCGATTCCTCAGTCGATTTGTACACTTTCCTCATTGTTTCCAAATTCGGCACAAACTGATCTGCCGAGAGAAATAGATTGTGACCTACAAAGATCAGCATGGTCTCAGGAAGCTAACTTCAGCCTCCCACACATATGCCAAACAAATATAATCTCTATAAGTACTATCAATATTTATGTACCTTATTAATTCATGTATAATTGAATACCTTAGTTAACGTGAAAACCATTTCCTAAGTTAACATGAACACCATTAGTAACAATGAACACAACTAGTAGATGATTACTAGTTAGTTATCTGTTAATTAACTGCTGGATAATGCCTATCATTGCAATTACTAACGTTGATGATCAGTTCATTAATGTTCCCTTATTGTAAAGTGCTCCCATCGTGTTCCTTCTCCCGGTTCATTCCTTATCGCTCTTCCCTCCTCAGTGAACAAGAAGAGCTTCTTGAAAGGCAACAAGACCAGTCGCTTCATGCTTCCCAAAGGGGGCATGGTGGAGCTTCTGGTCAAGGAAGCAAAGAACCTCACGGCCGTCAAGTCTGGGGGCACCTCGGACCCCTTCGTCAAGGGGTGAGACCCTCGCTCAGTCCATCTCCATCGCACCCCCTGTCAGCAGAAGCACCGCACAAAGGGAGCGTCTATGGGAAGCTATAAAGCTTCCTATAAACACACCCTGAGGGGAAAGGGCTGTTCATTTAACCGCCAGTGTCTGTTATACTACCTGGCTTTCACCAGATGATACCCCGTTATCACTAAAAAGAGCAGGTATATACTCACGTTTTTAAAGGCGGGAAAACCTTCTGAAGTAGTCGACCTGTTCCCGTTGGCTTTAGAAGATTACGGCTTTGGGTTTGGTTCTGATGTGTCACTTTCCACGTCAGGAAGGAGTGGTAAAACAGGGGTCGTATAAACAGTACCAAGCTGCGTGAAAGCCAGAGCAAAATGTTAACGGTTTTTGTTAGCTCTCCCACGGGTCCACCCGGGAGGCCTGTTTGCATCACTGCCGAGCCGCGCGGGAGACGATAAATTCCCACAACTACTGCAGAGTCAGTTGGTCCGGGAACAAATGTCGGTTGTAACCTTTCCAACTAAAGACAAAAGACAGTGTTGTTGCAGTTTAAGTGGGTTTTTGGATTGAGTGTGAATGGGGCCTCAAGACGAATAACAAAAAAAGGGGGTTCAGGGGAAATATTTAGCTTTTAGGATTATCGCATTAAAGCAGACGCTCAAAACTGGGATTTACTGCCATTGATATAAGGATCAAAATCCCTGAACAATTGTACACATTTGTACTAGGCTTATGATGACGGCACCATTAAAGGCATAATCCAAAAGGCTTGGATTACAGGGGAGACAGAAAAACTCAATGCTGGGGGTGTTACCTTTCAACTGATAATTGAGTGCTCTGTTCTATGTGGTTAGCCTTCATTTATTATGCATTACATTTCAACACATATCGGAGCAGCCGATTGATTTGGAATGGAGAAAATAGTGTTTGAATACACTTGACTGAATGTTTGTCTCAAACACTCAAGAGTTTCGTTTTTCTGGCTCCCTTGTAATCCAAGTCCTTTGTATTATGCCTGTTGATTAAGTCTTTTGTACAAGCTGGTGATATCAATTCATCTTAACTCTAGAAAAATGTAGCCATCATTTACAATACAATCTTTTTTTTTTTCCTCGAATCGGGATCATAATATACTCTTCGTACAAGAAACGCCCAAAAAACGGTATGCATACAATCTATATATACAACGTCTCTCTCTCTCCAGATACCTCCTGCCGGACAGCAACAAGTCCACCAAGCACAAGACGGCGGTGGAGCGGCGCACGGTGAGCCCGCGCTGGAACCACACCTTCACCTACTGCGGCCTGCAGCCCGGCGACCTGGAGAACGTGTGTCTGGAGCTCACCGTCTGGGACAAGGAGGCCCTGGCCAGCAACGTCTTCCTGGGAGGAGTCCGGCTGGGGGCCGGCACTGGTGGGTGCTCCGTGTGTGTGTGTGTGTGTGTGTGTGTGTGTGTGTGTGTGTGTGTGTGTGTGTGTGTGTGTGTGTGTGTGTGTGTGTGTGTGTGTGTGTGTGTGTGTGTGTGTGTGTGTGTGTGTAGGGGTTGGCACTGTGTGTGTTTGTGGAGTTTGGTATTTTGGTTTGTGTGTGTGTGAGTATGTGTGTGTATGTGTATGTATATGTGTTTGGGTGTTGTCAGGGTTTGTATATGTCTATGCGTTGGCATCGTGCCGTCTGCGTGTGCGCGTGTGCGTGCCCGCGTGCGTGTGTGTGTGCGTTTGCGTGCATGGCAGGTGGGTTGTCAGTGTGTGCGTTTGTGTACCTACAGTACGTGTTGGCAAGGAAACATTACCCCGGACTGGCAACAGCTACAGCGTGTCAGAGCATTGTAAACATGTTAGTCACCCCCCTCCCAAAGAGGTGAGGTGAGGTCAGTCCAGGACACAGTCTCATAGTTCCAGGAAGACTCCTCAAAGTATTATGTCTTTCCTTGAGGCAATCTGGTTTGATTAAAAAACCAGAAGACCAGCAGAACAAACGGAACACTCTGTACCTCACCCCCTCTCCTCCCCCCTCTCCCCCCCCCCCCCCCCTCCAACCCCCCACCAGGCCTCAGCTACGGGAACGAGGTGGACTGGATGGACTCCTCGGGAGAGGAGCAGCAGCTGTGGCAGCGCATGATGGAGAACCCGGAGATCCCCCAGGAGTGCACTCTGATGCTGCGCTCTAGCATGGGGCGCCACCACGACACGTGAGGGAGGAGGGGGAGGGAGGGGGAGGGGGGGGAGAGAGAGGGAGGGAGGGGGGGGGGACAAGGGATGAGAGGGATAATCACCACAGTCTCTCTCTAGGGAGAGAGAAAGGGGGGGGGGGGTGATTGAGAGAGGGATGGGGGATGATGGAGAGGGAGAGGAGGGGTGAGAGAGAGAGAGAGGCGGTGAGATAGGGAGACAGACTGAGAGAGTGGGGGTGAGAGAAAGACTAAGAGCTGCTGGATGAGGGAGAGTGGGGTGAGAGAACGAGGGGGATGGGGAGAGAAGGATAGAAAAGTGGTGTGAATTTGGGACGAGAGAGAAGGGAGAGAGAGAGAGAGAGAGAGAGAGAGAGAGAGAGAGAGAGAAGGCCAACAGAAGGCCATGTAAACAATCATTGACTCAAAGATGAAGCATCAACAACAACAACAACCACCACGACCACCACCAACCAAATGAGACTGCTGCAGAGCGTTGCTCTCTCGACGACATCACCGCCGCCCCCCACCACCGCCACCTCCTTCCTGTTGCCCCATCTGCCTCCCAGTACCCCTGGCAGCACATCTCCAACCACCACAGTCATGCCTTACACCCCCTGAGACCCGCCGGAGCCCCTCTTCACGACCAAGCACTGCTGTATATAAACGACCGTATGTTAGAGAACCAACACAGGCACTGTACTTTAACACACACACACACACATGCTAGTGAACGATAAGCACATGGTCACCCACGCCTCCCTGCTCCAGTAGCCTCCCCCCCCCCCCTCCGTGGCTCCTGGTCGGCGCTACGATCAATGAATGCACAACAAGTTCTCCCTTCCAATTGTTGCATGTGTCGTTGTGTAAACGTGTACATTCATGCGTGGGCGATGGGGCAAGGCGCCCCCAGTGTTGGGAGAACACACATCGAAGCACACGGACGCTGGGATGGGACGCCTCGGGGCAAACAGGTTTTTTAAGAGAGAGAGAGAGAGAGCGAGAGAGAGAGAGAGAGAGCGAGAGAGAGAGAGAGAGAGCGAGAGAGAGAGAGAGAGAGAGAGAGAGAGAGAGAGAGAGAGAGAGAGAGAGAGAGAGATGGCGTTGGTTTCAGCAGTTCACATGACACTGTATCAGCGTCATGAATGAAAAGCGAAGGTCAAACGTAAAGGAAGTGAGGCTGTGGTCACACCCGAGCAAAACTAATAAACAGAAGACACACACACACACACACACACACACACACACACACATAGGGGTGTGTGCGTCAGCGGGGCGAGCGTGTCAGTGTGAACACGAGTGACGTGTGTGTGTGTGTTCACAGTCCAAAAAGAATTTCCGCCTGGAGACTGTGATCAGAGAGCGAGTGAGTCAGCACGACGTCCTCGGTCTCCTCTGCTTGAGGTTGAGGGGCGTGTGTGCGCGCGTGTGTGTGTGTTTGAGAGGGTGGGAATATAATTAGTCATCGATTTGTCCCACCGGTTTTGGGGGGGGGGGGGACTGCCACTGAATCTCAACCACCCTGGTGAATCACCTGTGTTTGAGTCCGAACACCCCCCCAAACACCCCACCACCCAAACACCCCACCACCCTTCGCACCGAACACACAAACACAGCAACACACACACCCCTCACGGCGTCCTTGTTTAAACCTGGCCAATCACGGATCGGAGGACGGAAACATGTGCAAACAGACAAAAGACATCAACAACCCGTGGCGTTCAATGTACAGTCCTACTGTAGACGAGAGCACAATGCTGCAGAACCCCTAAAGCGTAGAGCATGTACTAGTCTCTGTGTTCTGTTTGTGTCCGCCAGTACGGGCCACCTTGTTATCAGGGCAGCCCGTATCGATCTATAGGACTGCCCCCATTGTGTCTGAATCGTGTTGCCAGAATATTTTTAAATAAAGAGCACATTATCTTCACTGGTCTGTTTTTTTGTCTGGTTTCTTTTGCGTTCATTTTTGGTCATTTGTATTTCCAGTTGTAAAATACGTTTCCTGAATAACTGCGTTTTGTGGTGAGAATGAATCCACATGGATGGTATCGCTCTTTTCTTCTTCTGAACAAGCATTTTTCCCTGAAGCAGGCGTTTTCAGAGCCAGAACGGCACGTGCACTTGGGAATTTCTCCTACCTGAAACTACAGGCAGTAAACACAGAACACCTGTTGGTCTGAAGAGACATGTTTAATTAGGTTTGGGTACATTGACACAGCATGCAGATACACCAGCATAACTGTCTTGTACATATGCCCATATTTTGTATTTGAAAACTGCGTACATGGCTTAAAAAAAACAATGAAACATAAATATAAGGCAGCTAAAGATATTTTGCCATTCGTGTTCGTGTATCAAATAAATGATTCGATAATGGAAAATAATGAATGATAAAATACAGACCGACGGAACAGAAAATCAATATGATTGTAATGAATCCCACAAATCATCGATTTTTGAGATTTAGAAAAACCCTTTCGGTTGACCCAACTCTTGAAATGGCATTTATTAATATTGAATGCCAGCACACACACACACAGACGAACACACATTAACATACTACCACACTTGCATGTTTTGTACGCACACAAATCCGTTCAGACTGACGATTGAAGCACCTTAGACAAATATCTTTCTGTTAAAGGTGCTGTAGGAAAGATTTTAGAGCAATCATCTTAGTGTGTTTATTATTTGTTATAAATGCTAAAGCTATCTCTCGGCTATTAGTGAGGAAATACTCTGTTTCGAGTTGCCGGCCTCTGTATTAGCCAATGAACTTTTCAGACAGCTCCCGGCTCGTTTCTGACTAATCACGGCATCTCTCACCTGATTGGCCGAGGGAAACCATCTTGCCTAATAACCACAGGTGCAGGGACTTCTCAATGGAGGGAGGGGACATTTCTGTGGGTTGTTCTTGTGGTTTTGCTTCCTCTCTCTCTGGACAACTCTGGACCTTAACCGACAGCATCAATATAAAAATAACCACTGCGGCGTGGCGGTTGCGACGCGCAATCCACTGACGGACCGGGCGGGCTTTAGGCCTGACAGTTCTGGCCGGCCTCCTGCTGCAGCAGCTCCTCCTCCTTGCGCAGGGGGAAGGTGTCGATGGTGGTGAAGATCTCGGCGGCGGTGATGGGGAAGGTGTAGCGCATCTTGTCCAGTCCCTGCTTGTCCAGCAGCACCATGCTGAACGTCCTCTGAGAGAGCTGCAGCAGCAGCCTGGGGGAGAGGAACCACAACCACACATCAGCTCAGTGTGGGGCTGGGGGGAGGGGGGAGGGAGAGGGGAGGGGGGGGGGGGGGGGGAGGGCGGCATGGAGGTAGGGGTGGATATAGGGGAGTATAAAAGGAGGCAGGGTGGGAGGGAGGGAGTTAGGTACGGAGGCAGAAGGAGAAATGTGTAGGGAGGTAAGGAGGGATGGAGGGAGAGCTGATCTTTTCAGATTGCATCTGGTATGCAAGAGACAGAAATAATACAATTACGGAAAAAAGGCCAGCGGTAGGGAGAGAGCTAGGTAGAGAGATAGGGAGGGAGGGAGGGAGGGAGGTAGGGAGGTAGAGAGGGAGGGAGGGAGGGAGGTAGAGAGATAGGGAGGGAGCTAGGTAGAGATAGGGAGGGAGGGAGGGAGGGAGGTAGGGAGGTAGAGAGGGAGGGAGGTAGGGAGGTAGAGAGATAGGGAGGGAGCTAGGTAGAGATAGGGAGGGAGGGAGGTAGAGAGGGAGGGAGGGAGGTAGAGATATAGGGAGGGAGCTAGGTAGAGAGATAGGGAGGGAGGGAGGGAGGGAGGTAGAGAGATAGGGAGGGAGTGAGGTATAGAGACAGGGAGGAAGGGAGGGAGGGAGGGAGGGAGGGAGGGAGGGAGGGAGGGAGGTAAAGAGATAGGGAGGGAGGGAGGGAGGGAGGGAGGGAGGGAGGGAGGGAGGGAGAGAGGGAGGTAGAGCGATAGGGAGAGAGCTAGGTAGAGAGATAGGGAGGGAGGGAGGTAGAGAGATAGGGAGGTAGAGAGATAGGGAGAGAGGGAGTGAGGTAGAGAGATAGGGGAGGGAGCTAGGTAGGTAGGGAGGGAGGGAGGGAGGTAGAGAGACAGGGAGGGAGGGAGGGAGGGAGGGAGGGAGGGAGGGAGGGAGGGAGGGAGGGAGGGAGGGAGGTAGGGAGGGAGGGAGGGAGGGAGGGAGGTAGTGAGATAGGGAGGGAGGGAGGGAGGGAGGGAGGGAGGGAGGGAGGGAGGGAGGGAGGGAGGGAGGGAGGGAGGGAGGGAGGTAGAGAGGGAGGGAGGGACTGAGGTAGAGAGATAGGGGAGGGAGCTGGGTAGGTAGGGAGGGAGGGAGGGAGGTAGAGAGACAGGGAGGGAGATTGATAGCTAGATAGGGAGGGTTTCAGGGAGGAAGTTAGGGTGGGAGATAGGGGGGAGGTAAGGAGTAACAGAGGGAGTCACCTGAGCTGCAGGGCCAGTCCTGGGGAGAGGATCCTGTGTCGAATCCGACCGATCTGGGCCGGATAGTTCCCCACCAGCTCTACCACGGTCACATGTCGGAGGTCCAGACCACACTGGGCTGGCTGTTCACACACACACACACACACACACACACACACACACACACACACACACACACACACACACACACACAGACACACACACACACACACACACACACACACACACACACACACACACACACACACTTTAGTATCTTAGACACAAAACAAACATAAACCACTCCAACAAGTCCATACCGCCCCTGGTGCGTGGTGGGTTGGCTAAATTCTAATCAGGCCCGCTGTGGTCTGTTATATTTCAGTGTTTGAAAATAAACAATGACTTTCAAAGGTCAGGCGTTCAGTCTGTCAGGAGGAAGACATCCAACTCCTGATGCAGCCTTGTCAGACTCGTTATTTCCATGACATTTTCTGTTCCTCGGGCTCCGTCTCCTTCTCTCTCTCCATCATTTATCTCAATCCAGATGACGGCAGGGGAACGGTCATGCCCCCGCGGATAGACACTGGCTCACCAAATCGATGCCTATTACTCATATACATATTTATAATACAAATCGACCCAACGTCTGTCTTCTCCCTGAATGTGTGTGTGTGTGTGTGTATGTCTGTGTGTGTGTGTGTGTGTGCATGGGTGTGTGTATGTCTGTACGTGCGGTCGGTGCATGAGCGTTTGCATTTGTTGGTGTGTGAGTGTGTGTGTCCATGAGTGTGTGTGTGTGTTGTACCACCTGGAGGTTGGTCATCTGGAAGCGGTAGTAGTGATTGGACGCGGTCGGCGCTGAGACGACCAGCAGCCTCCGTTTCTCGTAGAACTGGTCCAATAGTGCGGCTGCGCTGCGCACGCCCACGTTGATGTTCATTGCTGCCACACGACAGACCCGTCAGTACGTTAGGGTTATCAGACACACCTGGGACCACCTGGTCACTTTCTGAGGATCAATACTAAGGACAAGGAGTGAGTGGTAACCTGTTCACCTTCTGAGGCAAAATACAGAAAACATGTAGTAGGTGTAAACCTGTTCACATTCTGAAGAATAATACTAAGGGCAACTAGTAAGTGTAAACCTGTTCACATTCTGAAGAATAATACTAAGGACAACTAGTAAGTGAAATCTGTTCACATTCTGAGAAATAATAGCAAGAAGGAGTATTAAGAATAATCTGTTCATATTCTGAGGAATAATACTAAGGACAAGCAGTAAGTTTTAATCTGTTCATATTCTGAAGAATAATACTAATAACAAGTAGTTAGTGTATCTGCAAGGAGTATTAAGTATGTAAGAAGGTGTTAAAATGATATATACCAACAATATTAATCCAGGAGATGTGGCTGTCAGAGCAGCTGAATTACAGGCCAGCAAAGGAGATATAAAAGAAAGTTTAAATAAGGATATCCAACTACTACACTTTTTGATTTCAAACATAGTATGAAAGATGCTTCAAATGAGCTGACAGAAATCCTTGTGATATACAGCGTCAATAAAATATACATGAATGCGTGTTGTGTTACATTAGACAAGCGGAACCAAAGCCCTTCATCAGACTTCCATCCAGCAAAACATGTCTGGGGGACGTCTGCCATCGATGCAAGAAGTGTGTATTTGACCAAATTTCGACTGGAGCTAACTTGAAATAGCAGTCTTGAATGGAAGACGAATGAAGGCCTACCATTAATTTAACTTTATATAAAGATTCACTGAAAGCTGTTGTGGATAAAATCACCTGCCAAATCATTAAATAAATAATAGTCTGTTGGTGATTATTTG
>NC_044067.1:8973522-9046022 GCF_902167405.1 Gadus morhua | reverse complement strand
GGACTTATGAATTTCCGTTTCTTGCAGTTTGGTATCTTACTTAGTTTCTCATCTTACTGTCCATTATCCTAGTAGGGAAAATGAACAATTAAGCGGTTTGAGCACAATGTACATTTTCTTGGCTTTCTCCTTTTGTTTCATTGTGCATATCATCAATCCTTTTTTACTGTTTATGGTTAAAACCATATCTCTTCACCATCCGGAACAAGCCAAAAAACTGCACCTGTGCCATCGTTTAACTTAATCATGTTCAGATAATTGAATGGCAGACAAAAAACATATTCCAAAGTGATGTTTCCTATGGGCTGCGCACCCTGGTTCGAGCAAGTGTAACGTAGGTTTAGTCTTTCGGGTTAGAACGGCCCTCGCGATTAGTCCTATTGAACCCAATGTGTCCATTTTCAAGTCTTTTCAAGTCTTCCTTATTATCACGACTGCTCAGCTCACATAACATACTCGCCAATAAAACAAGGTTTTCTTTCCCATTTAAACCACCCATAATGGATCCTCCACAAACACACAAACAGACCGACTCACCTATGCAGGTGCTCTCCTCTGCGGTCCAAAGCTTGGTGTGCTGACAGGTAGTGGTCTTCTGCCCCTTCAGGTAGTAGCCCGGGGAGCAAAAGAACTCACAGCGGGAGTTGAAGTAGGACCCGTCGGAGCACTTGAAGCCCCCGTTTACCGGCATGTTCAGCCTACGGCAGCGGACCTCTGCATAGAGGAAGAGTAGGAGTTCAACCTTCTCTCAACCGCTTGGCTGAGAGAAGGTCCTTCATATTGACCGTTGCTCTAGGCCACGGTAACGCAATATACGTTCTCTTATTTACTGTGAGCTATGCATGAGTTTTGAAGAAGAATTTAATGAATCAACATCCAAAATAGACATCCAAAATAGACATCCTTCAAGAAGTCGCTCATCGCTCTTGCCAATAAACTCACGTTTGTAGCATCCGGAGTGTGAGTATGTGACGTGCAGGCGTGGGTGTGCATGTGCAATGTATGTGCTTGTGTGCGTATGTGAACGTGCGGGCGTGTGCGTGTGTGTGTGTGTGTGTGTGTGTGTGTGTGTGTGTGCATGTGTATGTGTGTGTACTATGTGGACGTGTGGGCGTGTGCATGTGTGTGTGTGTGTGTGCGTGTGTGTGTGTGCACGTGTGTGTATGTATGTGTGTGTGTGCGTGCGTGTGTGTGTGTGTGTGTGTGAGCCGTCACCGTGGCAGGAGTAGGAGGAGGACCAGTGCTTGGTGGCCATGCAGACCACCTCAGGGTTCTGCGTCTCGTAGCCCCTCTTGCAACGGATCTTGCAGCGCGTGCCCATCACGTTCATCAGCTGCTCCCCGCGGGGCGTCCGGCAGCTCACGTCGCCGTTCTTCACCTTGATGGGCGCGCACCACGGCGTCCCGGCTGGAGGAGCCAATCAGGGCGGAGCGTCCGGAGAGGATGGGCGAGAAACAGGTTAAAAAACAAAAGAAAGTTTCCAAAATAGCATTTCGTAAACTGCTCGATAAATGACGCCCACGGTATGCTAATGGTTCTCAGATGTGGGCTGCACAGCAGTCAAGAAGCAGATAGGTTTGGACTGATAATACAGCCCCCAAAAAGCACAGACTCAGGTACTTACCTGAAGTTAAAAGCAAAGAGAGGGATCCCTTATGTACTACAGTGGAAATCCACCCATCATCTGGTTGCAGAGTGATACGGTGGATCTGACCTCACCTCGGACGCCTCGCTCCTCTTCAGACGGTCAGCAAGCGAGCTGAACCACCGCTGGTTTCTTTCCAAGAGTGTAATAAAGCTTTCTATGCGTGTGCGGATGCATTTGTATGTGTGTATGTGGTTATGTTGGAGGTAGAGGTAATGAAGGGGAAAGAGAGTGCGGTCTAGAATCTGAAGTGCTGATTCAAAAGCGTCAGTGTAATCTTTCTCTTGCTGTATTTGCGATCAGCTCTCAAGCACTTTTGTTGTTGCACTCAATGACGATTCCAATGACCCTCCCTTCATAATAATGCATAATTGGTCAGGATAGCTGAAAAGGCTTCTGGTCCACTGTAAGGATAGGATATCCAGTGTCATAGCATAATAACTCCTACACTGAAAATAATGGTGCCATGTGCTGTTCAATGTCGCTACTCAAAAATCTCTTCTCCCCTGTTTGTGAGAATCGAGGCAGCAAAAGCTATGTTGGAAAATAGTGTCATCCTTCTCTATTCATATAGCCCCTTCAGCTTGAGCTGCTTGGTGATACCCAGGCTACAGAAGTAAATCGTGGTAAACGATTTGGGTACAAGACGTATTAGAACATAATGGCGCGTGAATGTGTACCGCTCGTAAACATTCAACATCATGGATAACTCACTGGGGCCAAATGACTTCCAGCTAATTAATCGAACTAGCTACAATAACTCACTAATGACCCAATGAGGAAGTCATTCCCTGGCAGAGAGGGGGTCACATGACGTGCTCTGAGAGTGGATGCATCGCGCGATGGAGCCCTCGTTGGCACCATGTGCCGAAGCCCTAGTTCTATTATATGCAGTCATAAACAAGGATGATGGGAATGCATTGGGATTAGCTTTTTAACCTTGTTCTTTCGTGGCGGCCTTCTCCTGCCAAACCGTTAAAACATTAGCATAAGCAGTTTGAAGTCTGGAGGCTCAATTGGGGGGGTGGGGGGGGGTTAGCCAAAGTTTTATCCCGGACATAAAATCAGTAGTCTCTTATCTACTGCTTTGAAATTAACAGCCAGAGCCAGACATAGAAAAAACGCCTCAACCGTCTCCTTCGCCCTCCCTCTCTCTCTCTCACCTGGAAGCACGCACACTTACGAATGCCAATTACACACACACACACACACACACACACACACACACACACACACACACACACACACACACACACACACACACTTGAGCACAAGGGAGAGAGGAATGGAGAGTGGAGGCATGAAGTCTCATGAATAGTATTCTAGTATCCAGCTGCTCGAAATCTTAACAAAGAAAGACTCTTCTGCTTGTGTAAGTGCGTGTGCCTGAATGTGTGTGTGTGTGTGTATGTGTGTATTGGCGATGTTTCCGACACTATTGAGTAAGAGTATCAGAATACATTTGGGTCCCTTCACGAGGCGAGGAGAGGAAGGTTCAGGGCACAGTGTTCCATGTCTCAATGACCCCACCGCTGGTAGGATCTGACATCACATTGGATGAACACTGTGTTGTCTGCTTTTCTAAATTGAAAGCTCAACTGAATTGGATGACAACAGTAAAGGGATTTTAATCAGGTCCCTGTTTATTTAGTTCAACATGTACCTGATGATGATTACATACAGATATGGAGGTCATGGACGAACTGCATTGAGATAGGAGAGCTGTGTGTTTGTGTGTGTGTGTGTGTGTGTGTGTGTGTGTGTGTGTGTGTGTGTGTGTGTGTGTGTGTGTGTTTGTGTGTGTGTGTGTGTGTGTGTGTGTGTGTGTGTGTGTGTGTGTGTGTGTGTGTGTGTGTGTGTGTGTGTGTGTGTGCGTGTGTGTGTTTGTGTGTCACCTTTATCTCTGCGGTACCAGTCTTCATCATCTCTATGGGGATATTGTCCTGACCCTGTGATTTTAAAAAAAGGTAGCAAGAAAAGAGAGAGAGAGAGAGGGAGAGAAAGAGAGAGATCGGGTGGGAGGGAGAGAGAAAGAAAGAGAGAAAAAGACAAAAGTAACGAATGGCCTTCATTCGGTATGTCGAGCAATGTTTCAAAGCCAAAGTCGTAATCTAAATAGTAGACTTTTATATCCAGCTGTCTTTTTAATGCAAACTAATAAAGACACACCAAATAAGATCAGGCTTGAAGACATTGCCGATATGTTCCTCATCCCAAGTGAAACCCAGCCCTCTCTCGGGAAGGCGCTCTGTGGAGGAGAGGAGGACGCATGCACAGAAAATAAAAAGCAGCTCAGGAAGAGATCCCGTCTATTCCAGCTGGCATGGAAAAGGGATCCCGGCTCAACACAAAGATCCACTTTGTTCAGTCCAGTGTTTTTATTTTGGTAACCACCACATAGGGATGGAACTGGAAGAAGGTAAACCTGTGTATAAAAAACAGATCCTTTGGGCACAAAGGGCTGTTTTATTTCATCTCTTCTCCAATTGGCTGGATCGGGCATTACTGGGTGTGTTCCAGTGCATCCCAGTGGTTTGTACCGTGGTTTGTACCTAGCATAGCATAGTCATCCGTAGCGCTCCGAACACCAAGCAACTTGTGAAAAGCAACAAACCCCTGCTTTAAACATCATGATTGCTTTGAGTGTTGCCCCAAGGTTTTTGTACAGCGGGAGAGAGTGAGAGATGTTTACCTTTTATTCCTCTGTATATTATATTGTGCTTCTACTTAGTCATGCCAGTCATGTCTACGGAGATGGGTCAAGCGTGATTCTGTGACCCAGCTCCAGTAAGCAGTGAGGTTCACTCACTGGGCATTACCTCATTGTTATCCCTGCAATTGTGCTGATAATGGATGTTTCATTTTGTTCAATGTGAATGTTTATTCCCTCGGCAATAAAGCATTTTTGAATTTCATTGAAAGAGGGAGAGAGAGAGAGAGAGAGAGAGAGAGAGAGAGAGAGAGAGAGAGAGAGAGAGAGAGAGAGAGAGAGAGAGAGAGAGAGGAGAGAGAGAGAGAGAGAGAGAGAGAGAGGGGGAGAGACGGAGAGAGAGAGAGAGAGAGAGAGAGAGAGAGAGAGAGAGAGAGAGAGAGAGAGAGAGAGAGAGAGAGAGAGAGAGAGAGAGAGAGGGGGGGAGAGAGAGAGAGAGGGGGGGAGAGACGGAGAGAGAGAAAGAGAGAGAGAGAGAGAGAGAGAGAGAGAGAGAGAGAGAGAGAGAGAGAGAGAGAGGGAGAGAGAGGGAGAGAGAGGGAGAGAGAGGGAGAGAGAGGGAGAGGGAGAGAGGCAGAGAGAGGGAGAGAGAGAGAGAGAGAGAGAGAGAGAGAGAGAGAGAGAGAGGGTGAGTGGTTGATCGAGAGAGCGATTAAAAAATAAGCAAGTTTGTTGTACGTTCGGAGGAAGGGTTAAGTTGGCGCGCTTATGATAAACAGAAGAGGAGTATATTTGTAAAGAACAAAACCAGAGACCAGAGGGAAGGATAGGGTCACAATACTGCAGCTCTGGAGAGGAATGAGGAAATGAATAAGGAGAGGAAGGGGATAGGGGGTGCTGGGAGTGACGTAGGTTTGTGTGTATTTGTGTGTGTATGTGTGTATATGTATATGTGTGTGTCTGTGTGTGGTGTATGTATTGTGTATATATCTGTTTATGTGTATGTGTATACGTGTATGTTTATGTGTGTTTTTGTGTGTGTGTGTGTGTGTGTGTGTGTGTGTGTGTGTGTGTGTGTGTGTGTGTGTGTGTGTGTGTGTGTGTGTGTGTGTGTGTGTGTGTGTGTGTGTGTGTGGCTTGACCCCAGGATGTTGATGAACCTTGGTGTGAATGCCTCCACTGTTCAGCATCCCTGACGGACATATGAGTGCTCCACCCAGCCAGAAGCCACCGGCTTACCCAGCAGCCGTGGTGTATCAGCTGTATGTTAGTGGATCACCCTGACACTGAAGCTACAGTTAGTCCCAGCAGAGAGAGAGACGACTGCTCCTGTCAAACTAATGCTACTCAATGAGGCACCAGGCAGGCCCCGCTAGCCATCAAGCCACAAGCTCTCACACACTCACATACACACACAGACACACACACACACACACACACACACACACACACACACACACACACACACACACACACACACACACACACACAGACACACACACACACACACACACACACACACACACATACACACACACACACACACACACACACATACACACACACACACACACACACACACACACACACACACACACACACACACACACACAGACAGACACAAACACACACACACACACTCACACACACTCTCACACACACACACACACAAACACAAGAACATAGGCTTCCACACATGCCTGCTAAGCCCAGGCACCACACACTCAGACTTGCACACATTCATACTTTCATCCACGCAAGCATACACACACCCACACACACACACACACACACACACACACACACACACACACACACACACACACACACACACACACACACACACACACACACACACACACACACACACACACACACACACACACTGGCAGCCTTGAGTGATTCAGATTCAGCTGTGTAATGGCAAAGGTTTATCAGTGTGTCATCAAATGCATAAGAAAAACAAAAGTGCACAAAAAAATATTGACAAAAAATCAGTGACGTGTGTGTGTGTGGTTGGAGAGAAAATAAAGAAGAAAATATGGAACTCGCCGGCAGATGAATGTGTGAGAGAGCATTGATCAGTTTCCACAAACGTTCTGATATTTCTCATCTCACAGCTAGGCTGTAATGACTACAGCCGATTAACAGAACATGTAGCAGCATACAACTTCAAACCTCACTAACTGCTGAGCCCTGCATGCAACACAGCACTGATGCTGTCCAAAATGAAGATCAAACCGCAACCACAAAACAAGAGAAGGGAGTCAGCAGGGACCTCTCAGTCTTGGGCCACTGCGAGTTGTATAGCGATACTTAAAGAATATTGTGATTCCGTAAATATTGATTTAAGATTCAAAAAACATTAGTGTGATTTCATATTTTATGGGGTTCAACGTTGTCATCCGACTTCTGCAGCAGGTTATTGTTTTCATGAATTTGGCCTAACAGAAGAGAACATATGGTAGTTGATTGTTGCAAATGAATACACTATAGAATTCTCTGTAGTACGGAACCATTATTTCGCTTCCATAAGAAAACCTGGACGAATGTGGCTAACTTTTTCTTTTGCAATTAACCTGACTGTAAGTATTGCAGAAGCAAAGAATCTTGATTCCCACATGAATCATTTCATCCCCAATCCCTACGGAAAAAAAATCTGCATTTCATGTACACACACCAGCAATCCCCTGGAATCCACCTCCTCTCTTCCTATACACTGTATGCACCTACACATGGATGTACTTCACCATCAGGATCTGCAGGCATGTGTATACTAGACAGTCCCAGATTTGTTCGAGTAATATATTTCCCCAGAGAAAGGTGCGGGCACACGGGGAGATTGCCTGAATCCAACCCAATCAGAGGAGCTGGTGCAAGCAGTGCAGCACCGATGTGCTGCACTGTAATTCCACTGTGACAACAACAATCCCCTCCCCTCCCTCTCCAGAACACACCTCTAGATTCTCCCTTCCTTGGTCCCTGCCAATTCCCATCGCTCGTTTTTTGGTTGCAGTTTGAGCCTCATTTTGGACAGCATCCGTGCTCAGCAGAGGTTGTGTGTGTATGTGTGTGCGTGTGTGTGTGTTTGCGTGTGCGTGTGTGTGTGTGAATGGCGAGGATTATTGTGCATGGCGGCTGCCGTGCATCACCCACGTGGGTGCTAAACGGAGGCTATATAAATGCAGGGAATGATGAGCACTCACCATTAAACATCGCAACAAGAACCACAGCAGCATGCAATGAAAGGCTCTGCGGCGATGATGTGCTTCATCGGGGATGGGCTGGGAGGCTAATGAGCAACGACGGCTTTGATCAACCAGGCCATGCTCTCCTCCTCCGACAGGCCCCGACACAGAAAGATCCAAGAGAGAAGCCATGTCAAGGCCCATTTGTTCTTTCCCTGTAAGGCGTCTATAGTACATCTGCCAATGCCCTAAGGGTTATATGATCATTCATTTTCAGATCAGGGTTGGGAAACTACATGCCACCTCGCAATAGTTTTTACTTCTGGGTCAAACCTTCATCTAACCAGGGTGGACTTCGACTCCTTCGACACCACGATTGAAACTAAACGTCCTTTTTTCTCTCCCTCTGTCTCTTTCTGTTGATCTCTCTATCTATCTCTGTCGCTCTCTCTCTGTGTCTCTGTGTGTCTCTGTGTGTCTGTGTCTGTGTGTTTGTGTGTGTGTGTGTGTGTGTCTCTGTGTGTCTGTGTGTGTGTGTGTGTGTGTGTGTGTGTGTTTGTGTGTGTGTGTGTGTGTGTGTGTGTGTGTGTGTGTGTGTGTGTGTGTGTGTGCGTGTGTGTGTGTCTCTCTCTCCCCCCCCCCCTCCCCCTCTCTCTCTCATCTCTCTCTGGTCTCTCTCCCTCACATAATTACAGGGCATGCAAAATCATTTTTTGGAAATCGTAAAAATTATACCTTATTTGTTAACAACCGTTGACCTCTATAGAGCCACATTTAGTTTTTCCTTTGGCTAAGAATCTCTTCCGGACTGGGAGTCCATCCCTCCATCCATGCATTCTATCCATTCATTCTATATTCGTCTCTACCCATCTTTAGCTATATATATATATATATATATATGATTTTGAAAAATGAAATAACCATTGTCAAGTTATTTTAGCATATTCAATAGTACTTCAGGGATTCAGTCACATGACTAATACTTAAGAAGACATCATAGGAAAAATAAAACAGACTTGAATGGGATAGGCTATAGCATTGTGGAGAGACGTATGGTAAGGTTTTCTCTTTGAAAAAGGGGACGAGTCATTTCTCTTCTCACAAGGTTATCAGAACCCAGAGATGTCCTTTATACAAATACCAAAGAAAAAACAAGGGACCATTTCCATTCCCATCTCATCTGCACAAACAACAAATAGTAGGCCAATAAGACAACCACCCTTCCGCAGATACATACAAATAAATAAAAACAACTGTGCACTTAAGTGAGACCCAGCAGAGTTGGTTTCATAAGCTGTATTTACTTGTATTTACCTTAAATGCAAACTACTGACCGTGTTTCAGTTTTGTCCATTAAGTGTAACTCGATTTATGTACAAAATACACATACGGCTATGTGGGTAATATGTATAGTGAAGATAAATAGATAGATTCATAAATACATAAATTCATGAATTAATTAGAGAAACATTGAATGGAAGATGAATACAAAGTAACATTTGAATTTGTAGGCTTCTAATAGTAACAACTAGTGTGTGTGCGTCAAAGGAGAGTAGGCTATATCTTGCTGCTCTGTAGTTTTTTAGTTCAGGGTGTTCGGAGCGCTCAGAAGAGAACCGTCCCCCAGATGTACACTACTCCCCCGGGGTCCACCCCCTCCACGTTAACACAAATGTGGTTCACCCAAACGTGGGGGGAAAGCAAGACACATTACACGCGTTGCAATCCCAACACACACAACGACATATACAATGCTCAAATGAATAATTGTGTTATATGGTAGGCCCTATTCGTTGTTTACATTATTCTGAATACATTTAGATCCAATAATTAAGTCGACACAGAGGAAAAACAGGGACTTTTCCTTTAGCCTACCTTCATAGCCGAGGCAGAAGCAGAACTGGACAAACACGAGCACCAGCGGACAGATGTCCATATTGAGACACGGGACGCTCTTTGCATGTGAAAGTAGCTTACAGGAAAACTTCCAGCAGCGCATTCCTACTTTCCAAAGGCCCGCCTCTTGCAGCAGAAACACAAGAGGGTCCCCCCCCCCCCCCCACACACCCCCCCTCCTTTAATGTGTGGCCCGCCGACGTGTGCACGGAGCGGGGGCAAGTCAGAAGAGAAGCGAGCCACGGCCCGATTTGGACAGGACCACGTCATAAAAAAACAAATCGCTGGAAGGATACTGTGTATAATATATGCCTACAGGCAGTGCAAGAATACCTCGTTGATTCAAATTTCTCTCTCCGCCACGAGTGGATTGGATTTTGCAACCCTGGTACGGGAACGAGTTCCCACATGAAGATGCTGAAGTGCGCAGGAAACAGGAAAGACGCCTCTAGGCCCGCATGTTCGCGGCTATGGATATCATGTAATTACTTGTGGAACCTCTTGTACATCCAACAAAAGGCAGAGACAAATGATAGTTATCAATCTCTCGCTTTGAGATACTTGCGGTGTGCACCTGGGGTCTCTCCCCTCTCTCAGTCTCTCTCTTTCTCCCCCCCCCACCCTTTATCTCTCTCCCCCCTTATCTCTCTTCTCATCGTCTCTTTCTCTCTCCCCCCCTCTCTCGCTCTGTTTTACATAAATAGATACATTCTATGTACAGAAAAATGGATACATTCCAACAATCACCAATGTACTGTATTAATGTTTGCGTGATTCAAAAGGTGATTCACGTTGCTATATTTATGACCAACATACATTATTCCCGAAATCCAAACAGTGTATGATGCTCCACAATCTCTTTCAAGCCCGAACAGTTCAGAGGAGCAACCCCTTTCAATGTCAAGGACGTTCAAACAGGCAACAAAGCATGCAGACGCTACAAATGAGCTGTCAAACTTGGGAGGAAATGGTCCAATGCAAGTAGGGACGTGACTCAAATGCTGATGCCGTGCCGGAGCACGGGGCCTATCCGTTTCACTGCAGGTCCAGGTACTTAGGCAGAACGTTGTTCCAGAACTGCTCCTGGTGTCCCTCTGCGCCAGGGTCCCCTCTCCTCTGCCGGGCGCTATCAGCCGCTTTCCGTATCTCTCCCTGTCGCTTGAATTTTCTCTCTGCGGGAATAGGGGTTTTCTGGGCGTGTTTCCTATTCGCTTTGACCTCTTCTTCAATTTCCTCTTCGTCCTCTTCACTTTGTGCTTCAGCTTCTTCCTCCTCCTCCTCTTCCTCCTCTGCGGAAGTGTCCTTCGCTTTGGAGGCTCCCTTACTCTGCGGGTTACCCTTCTTCTCCTCCTCTACCTCCTCCTCCTCCAAACCTTTTTCTATTGTTTCAGCATTTACCCCTTCCTCCTCATCTTCTTCTTCTTCTTCTTCTTCCTCCTCCTCTCCCTCCTCCTCCTCTAAACCCTTTTCTATTGTTTTAGAATTGAACCCTTCTTCCTCCTCCTCTTCTTCCTCCTCCTCCTCCAAACCTTTTCCTATTGTTTTAGCAGTTACCCCTTCCTCCTCTTCTTCTTCTTCCTCCTCTTCCTCCTCCTCTAAGCTTTTTTCTATTGTTTTAGCATTTACCCCTTCCTCCTCCTCTTCCTCCTCCTCCTCAAAATCTTTTTCTGTTGTGTTAGCAATTACCCCTCCCTCCCCCTCTTCTCCTTCCTCCTCCTCCTCATCCTCCTCAACCTCCTCCTCCTCTTCCTCTTCTTCTTCTTTACTCGTCTGCTTTTCTTTTTTGAGATATTTGTTTTTCTGTCCACCTTCATCATCCTCTAATTCCAGTTCTTCCTTTCGGATCTTTTCATCCTCGGCCTCCGACACATTATCCTCTTCGTCCATCCAATCCTCCTCTTCATCACCACCACCCTCTTCCTCCTGATCTACCTCCTCCTCTTCATCACCACCACCCTCTTCCTCCTGATCTACCTCCTCCTCTTCATCACCACCACCCTCTTCCTCCTGATCTTCATCCTCCACTTCATCACCACCACCCTCTTCCTCCTGATCTACCTCCTCCTCTTCGTCACCACCACCCTCTTCCTCCTGATCTACCTCCTCCTCTTCATCACCACCACCCTCTTCCTCCTGATCTACCTCCTCCTCTTCATCACCACCACCCTCTTCCTCCTGATCTACCTCCTCCTCTTCATCACCACCACCCTTTTCCTCCTGATCTACCTCCTCCTCTTCATCACCACCACCATCTTCCTCCTGATCTACCTCCTCCTCTTCATCACCACCACCCTCTTCCTCCTGATCTACATCCTCCTCATCATCACCACCACCCTCTTCCTCCTGATCTACCTCCTCCTCTTCATCAACGCCACCCTCTTCCTCCTGATCTAAATCCTCCTCTTCGTCACCACCACCCTCTTCCTCCTGATCTACCTCCTCCTCTTCATCAACGCCACCCTCTTCCTCCTGATCTACCTCCTCCTCTTCATCACCACCACCCTCTTCCTCCTGATCTACCTCCTCCTCTTCATCACCACCACCCTCTTCCTCCTGATCTACCTCCTCCTCTTCATCACCACCACCCTCTTCCTCCTGATCTACCTCCTCCTCTTCATCCCACCCACCCTCTTCCTCCTGATCTACCTCCTCCTCTTCATCACCACCACCCTCTTCCTCCTGATCAACCTCCTCCTCTTCATCACCACCACCCTCTTCCTCCTGATCTACATCCTCCTCATCATCACCACCACCCTCTTCCTCCTGATCTACCTCCTCCTCTTCATCAACGCCACCCTCTTCCTCCTGATCTAAATCCTCTTCTTCGTCACCACCACCCTCTTCCTCCTGATCTACCTCCTCCTCTTCATCAACGCCACCCTCTTCCTCCTGATCTACATCCTCCTCTTCATCACCACCACCCTCTTCCTCCTGATCTACCTCCTCCTCTTCATCAACACCACCCTCTTCTTCCTGATCTACATCCTCCTCTTCATCACCACCACCCTCTTCCTCCTGATCTACATCCTCCTCTTCATCACCACCACCCTCTTCCTCCTGATCTACCTCCTCCTCTTCATCAACACCACCCTCTTCTTCCTGATCTACATCCTCCTCTTCATCACCACCACCCTCTTCTTCCTGAACTACATCCTCCTCTTCATCACCACCACCCTCTTCCTCCTGATCTACATCCTCCTCTTCACCCTCCTCTTCATCACCAACACCCTCTTCCCCCTGATCTTCATACTCCTCTTCAGCACCACCTTCATCACCGCCGGCCTCTTCTTCCTGATCTACATCCTCCTCTTCACCCCCTTCTTCATCACCAGCACTATCTTCAGCCTGCTCTCCGTCTTCCTCCTCCTTTTCACCCACCGTTCCACCTTCCTCTTCCTCATCATCTCCACCTTCTTCTACCTCATCATTCTCCTTTTTATCCTCTTCTCCCTCTTCTTCCTCAACCCCCTCCTCCTCATCTCCACTATGATCTTCTTCACCCTTCACCCATCCAATCTCTCCTTCTTCTTCACCCTCCTCTTCATGCTCCTCGCTCTCGTCAGCATCTGCCTCCTCTTCATCCACATCTCGCTCCTCCTCCTCAACACTCATGTTCTGTTCCTCCTCCTCGTTGAATTCCTCTGCTCTGACTTCACTGCTCTCCTCCTCCTCCTCCGTCTGTTCCACTGACCCCTGACCTTCTCCTTCCTCTTCCTCAGCTCCACTCCCTGCCACCGTCCCTTCATTCTCCTCCCCTGCACTGTCTTCACCCTGAGGTGTCTCAGACCCAGCTTCATCACCTGCTCTTGTGTCTTCCTCTTCCTCCCCTGAGATTTTACTCTTGCTTTCTGCCTCGCCCCCTGAGTCCGTTTCAGTTCCCTCTTCTAAACTCACACTGCTTTCTTCCCCTCGCTCACTCGACTCTGATCCCCTCTCCCCTTCCACCTCCCGCTCCTCTCCCTGCCCCACTCCATCCGGCTCCCGGCTGCCTCTTGTACTTTGTGGTTCTCCCTCCTTCGCCTCTCCCTCCTCCTCTTCGGGGCTGATGTCTGTACCTTTGTCGTCGCTCCTGCCACCACTCTGATCGCCTTCCCGGCTTTGTTCCGCCCCACTTCTCTCACCATCCTCTTCCTCACTGTCAACACTGCCCCCGGTATCGCTCCTCTCCTGCGCCGCAACCCTCTCCTCCCTTTTCTTCTCGGCGTCTTCGTCACCATCGTCTCCCTCTGTGCTGCTGTCGCTCTCTGCTTCTTCCCTTGAACTCTCCTCCTCCCCCTCCCAGACACGTTCACGGTCTTCCCCCACGTTCTCCGTTTCTTCCCTCGTCTCTCCACCTGAAGCCTCTGTTTCTTTGAGTTGGGAACCCTCTGACTCAAAAGGGCTGCTCTCGCTCCTCTCTTCCGCCTTGGAACCGCCTAGATGTTCAACTAATGTACCCTTTTCGACAATCCCATCATCTTCCTTTTCCTGGTTTCTGATTCCCTCGGCCTCCGGTTCGTCGGCTGAGTTTGGATCAGATCTCAAAGACGAATGTGTGGAGGAAAGGGACTCTTTGACGACGGCCCTTTGCTTTATGAAGCTCTCCGCTCGAACGGGTCTGCTGCTGGAAGGCGGAGAGGTGGCGGTGTCGCTGTCCGATTGGAAAGCGCTCACGCTGGTTACAGCTGCTCCCAGGAGGCCCGCTGCCACGCCTGCCACGCCCACTGCTGGAAGAAGATCAGCTGCATTATTCAGAACCTTTTGCCCCAAACTCGGTTGAGTATCGCCAAAAATACTATCTTCCCCAGGAAGTAGGAGATCCTTCCCGGTGGGTTCAGGCTGCCGAGGGGAAACTGATGTAACCTCTGCTCCCTTGGTGCCTTGTGAGCCTGGGGTGTCTATTGATTTAGCCTGATGTGTAGAAGGTCTGTCAGAATGTTCAGTAGGTTTGTTTTTTACCCTCAGTGGAGACTTCTTTGAATAATCGTCATGGGTCTTGCCTTTGACCTTCACAGGGGTGAGTTTCCCACTTGGAACTTTAACAGGTGTGCATGGGTCTTTCGGGGAAGGTTTTACCTCTACAGGGTCGCTCTGAACTTTGACAGGTGTCGAAGGTGAGAGCTTGTTTTGGGGAGGTTTAAACTCTACGGCTCTGCTTTGAACCTCGATAGGTGTATGCCTCAGTCTCTTCTGTTTGACTGGAGTTGATTTATTCCAGGAAGATTCCCTGAATGCATTATTGACTTCTGCATCTTTACCATCAAAAGTTCTACCAGACCTTGGCCTTTGAGGTTGGAGAGTTCTCCTATTCCAATCGGCTCCTTGGCTTGTGACCTTATCATCGGTGGACATTTTGTCAACAGGTTGACTTTTCACATTGACCAGAGATGCGTCTGGTTCTTCCTGTTTGGGCAAGATTGTTGGCTCTTGCGTATCTTCAACCAGGACTTTGCTGGCAGACTTTTGATTAATGGGAGCATCAGAATTTACATTTTCCTCGCCACTTTTGTTTACTTTGGTCGCTTGTTGCTGCTTTCTTGTCAACTTATTTTGGAAACCTGCTACTCTGTCAACGTCTTTAACTAGGGTCCCGGTTTCTTCTCGCATGGAAGTATCTCCTATAGAAACAGTCAGCGCATTTGGACCTTGTGTGTCGGTTTTGGTTTGGTTTTCGGCAGGTGCAACGTGTCTGATCAGCGTCTGCTTGCTCTTAGAGACCCCCTCCTTGAGGTTCTGCGGTGAGGCCTCCCCCTTTAGAGATTGAGAGCTGGACGCTCGCGTGAGCTCTGTGGATAAGGCCTTGCCGGATTTCAGATGTCTGCTCTTCGACTGAGCTTGTTCCTTCGTCTCGACTGTTGCTGCTTTTACAGCTCTCCTCAGGGGTCTCCCCTTCGGCTTTTCCTGAAAAAAGAAAGTCCCCAAAAAATAGATAGCATGACTACAAAGAGGTAAACAATGACTTCTATGGATAAACTGAAATGCAGAATTGGTGGACGCTTTGGGCCGGATGGACACGGCGATACAGCCTTCCTTAACCGTCCTTGTCCTTTCAAATCACTGTTTTGTGATGAAGTTTCAACTAACTAACAAACTCACTGACAGGATATATAAAAAACTGAATCAAATAGAGACATATGCGTAGGTTTCTATTTGTATATGCATGTCTGCTCACAACGTCTGTTATGAACCGACTGTAATATCGTTGCAGGCTAATGAGCAGAAGTTAGTGGGTGGATGAAATAAAACCATGGTGATGATTGGGGAGCATGTGTCCTTTGTTACACCATCTGGACTAAAATAAAAAGCATTATAAATACACTTAATTAAGCGGCAATGACGTGTAGCGGTAGCGCAGCCGGATGCAGTCATCGTCATACCTTGATCTTCATATACAAGCATATCAAGGCTTCTCTAAGTGAGCACCGTTTATGCATCCCTCTTCTGATTAAATCTAGAATTGAAGCTATTGTCCATTGCTCACGTTTGTTAATTCCTACACGCATCCACCCAGACACTAGTCGGCTCCCCAGTACAGCCAGGCGTTGTGACGTCTTTCCCAAGACAGTGTTACACACTAGTGTTACACACTAGTGTTACACTACCCTAACGATGTTGGACAGTTAATCACAGTGTGTCATCAGAAGCGATGGAAATACTGCAGAGTGCCGGCCAACTTTCTAAGGCACAACACAAGTTAAATTTGTGTGTGTGTGTGTGTGTGTGTGTTTGTGTGTGTGTGTGGGTGTTGTGTGCCAAAGTGTGCGTGTGTGTGTGTATTAGTGTATGCTGTGTGCCAAAGTGTGTGTGTTTGTGTGTGTGTGTGTGTGCGTGCTCAAATTGTTTATTGCTGAAATATTCACCGATCTCTCAGGACTCCAGAGGGGGGATTAATTACAACTATCCTTGGAAAAGCCAAACAATGTGACACAGATAGAAAACTGAAGGAATTCTTTAAAATTTTTGATGTTTCGACAATTCACTCCGAAGTTTCTCCTAGTGGAAAATGCTTGCCCACACATACATACCGTACACACACGCACACACACAGAGAACATGCTGAGTTATGCTTATTTCTTGGAAAAGTTAGTCAACCACGCGGCTGTTTCCTGCCCCGGAGTGCACACATATTCTAAGGCTAAATAGACACGGCTAGAGTGCTTCAAATTCACATTATATACAGTATATTCTCATATACTGTTTAGGTCCTTCTATACAAGATTTTTTCTCTTGTCCTCTTACCTTATCTATGGTGTTGGACTCAACTGCTTTCTCCAAATCATTCTCAGCCTCATCTCTGATGACCATGGATTGCTGTGTAGGGTCACCTTCTGAAAAGACACACGCACACACACACACACACACACACACACACACACACACACACACACACGCACACGCACACGCACACACGCACACAAACACAAACACACAGTTCAGGAAAGTGCTTTTCAATGATGAGTTGACACCCTTAAGCCCGGGTTCCCTAAGTGGCTCTATATGAAGTGACTTCGGCAGGTGGATGAAATGCAGGTTCCTAGTACCCATTAGTGGAGGGGAAGGAAGCTCCCGGACACAGCGGTTCTCTTCCTCCGTTTGGCGGGTGTTGATGTAGTCTGTCGCTGATTGTTTGTGGCGGCGGGGGATCTTGGCCGGGCTGGGCGGCGGGCTCTGCCTGCCAGGAAGGTCGGTGTTGGGTCGCGTTAATCTAAGATAATGTGGCTTCTTGGCTGCAATCTTTGGGGATAAGTGGTGTTTGGGTGTGGACCTAGGGGACGCGGAGGGCGGGCGTACCGGCTGGTTTTCAATCCCAGAATCAGTAGCCCTAGAGGGGACTTTAGGGATGGTGGTGATACGGGTCGCCCTGGAAGGGCGGTCGCTATTGTGTCTGGGAGACAGCAAAGGACTTTGTGGGGAGTGGGATGTGGATCTAGGGGCAGGAGCCGGACTCCTTTGGGTACTTTTTGGGGGTGTCGGTAACATTGAAAGGGTGGTTATATCCTTTGCCTTCGATTTAGGCTTTTTTACATTCCTAGACATGGGCAATCTGGTGTTGGGAAAGTCTGATCTTAGAGAAGGGAGGTTGTGAAACTTCTCTCCAAACTGCTCCACTGAGCTCTCCTATAACAAAAGGAAACACACACACACACACACACACACACACACACACACACACACACACACACACACACACACACACACACACACACACACACACACACACACACACACACCAGTTATCTGAAAAATCCTCGCCTTAAGTACTATGTCGTCCCAGCTCTGTAGTTCATGGATGCATAATACCATTTTTAGCTCCCACAGGAGGTTTAGCAACTAAACTCAATCAAAACTTCATCAATATTGACAAACACTGCCCCCTGCTGGAAACAGATGACCACTACACTATGTTACATCGCTGCTGCTTAGGAGGTTAATAGATAGTGCGGTGAGGACAATGGTATATGTGTATCACTATGATTACCCTGCCTCTGCGACGAGCACGGGCCGAGCGAGAGAAGATAGGAAGATCAAGATCCTGCAGGAGTAATTCCTTGTAATTCAGCTCCAAGTGATAATCACCAACGCCAGCCTCCTTGGCCATCTCCACTACCTCACAATCTGGAGGTCTAGTTGTCGCAAGCACCAGCATGTGATTACCACCGCAGGTCACCTGATACATACACACACACACACACACACACACACACACACACACACACACACACACACACACACACACACACACACACACACACACACACACACACACACACACACACACACACACCACCATTAATGTACTTCCTTTCCTCTTCCACTCAATCCATATCCTAGAAGATTGCTCTATTGATCACAAACCATCCGTTTAAAAAACGATCAGCACATGCACACCACTCACTTGGTGAACGCTGAACTGAAGGAAGCGCGTGCAGAGAGTGGGATGGAACTGGTTAATGAAGTCTTCCTCCCCTAACCCCAGTCGCCCATGGCGACCATCGCCGAACGTGTAAAGCAGCCCATTGTCTGTGGAGGAAGGCAACCAGCGAACGGAACAAGGTGGTGGGCATCAATGTTCCTTTGCAAGTCTGGCCTGCTAATTCATGGTAATGAAGGCTTTGAGCCGTTGAGGAGGTCTGTAAGGTGTGCAGATACTTTGTTTGCCAATAAATGGAGAGGATCCCCGACTAGCGGAGGTGTTGCCATTTGAATCTCTTAAAGGGGACATATTATACCACCAGGTGTGAGTGTGATTAGCCTTACAAGCCGTTTCGAAAATCAGCCCCATATGACATCACTAGTGGGCGTGTCCTAGATCTGTGCTGGATAGAGGAGCAACGTTTACTTCAGTCCACTGGGTAGGCTGTTAGACTGATCTATCCAGCACAGATCTAGGTGGACACGCCCACTAGTGATGTCATATGGGGCTGATTTTCGAAACGACTTGTAAGGCTAATAGCACTCACACCTGGTGGTATAATATGTCCCCTTTAAAGGAGAACCAAACACCAACACCCTGACTAGATCATTGGTTTGCATTGAAGAGGACTCCCTCGGCAGGTTAAGCAAGTGCTATTGCATGCATGGCCTGTGATTGGTTGATGTGGTGACCCGGTAACCTGCTGATAAACGTTGATATGACACACCTGTCCAGGAGTGTGACAGGGTGACAGCGTTTTCGTTTTTTAAAGGCAGGGTCAGGGGGTTTGGCTCCCCTTTAACAATTGAGAGGCGCTTCAACACGATTCAGGACATTAAGCCCCAATCCCATTTCTACCCCTTACCCCTTCCCCTTACCCCTTCAAAACAAGGGGGAGGGGTAAGGGGAAGGGGGAAGGGGTAGAAATGGGATTGGGCCTAAGTGCCACTCCCCTAACTAAGCACCTTTCCGCCCTTCTCACCCATCTTTTGACTTATTCAAAAGTCTGATTTGTGAGGCTAGAGGCAAGTTGGCAGCATAATCGTCAATGTGGGTTTAGCATGCAAATAGCTATTGCTTTGGTTCCGAAGCACGGGTGTATTTGCCAAACAGGCAAAATAAAACGATTATTCAAAACCTATTCAAAAGATTTGCACGGAAAAGGAATAGGAATGTAATCTTACAGATGCGATGAATGGTTGTTCCAAGATCCACGACACAGCAACCCTTCTTGTGTTATATTTATTTCTATGATATGAGGAGCGCCCGATGTGAGAGTAATGTATTGCTCACTGGTGATGACAGCCGTGTGGGCCTGTCCACATGTGACCTGGCAGACGCCGCCGTGGTGGAAGAGCTGCAGCACTTTGGGCAAATCCGCGGCAAACAGGAAGGTTCCCTGGCCCAGCTGGCCGTACTGACCTCGGCCAAACGTGTACACCTCCTCCTCTGGAAAACGCAGAGTAGAAGATAGAAAAGCAGAAGAGAAATGAGAAGACGTTTGGATTATAAGCTAATAATAAGTATTGATTTGTTTAATTATAGGGAGGACATTAAAGATAATGAACTGCATTACGTTACTCTTACGTCAGTTCCTGTTATGTTATATTCTGGTGTTAAAACATATAGGAAATTTTTTTTTTCGTTTTACAGTCTATTTGTGAAGCAGCAGTCGTCCTGTATCGTACCAGCAAGGACCACGGTGTGTTCTCCTCCGCAGGACACCTGAATGACCGGCTCTGGAATGGCCAGCACCCGCTGTGGCTCTCTGTGATTGGTCAGTTGCTCCGGGTAAAGACCCAGTCTTCCGTTGGCACTCTCACCGAATGTGTACAGATCTCCATTGGCTGAGGCAACAAACCGCACCACACGAAAGATTATGCATTCATGTCATCCAGGAGGTTTGCTCCATTTTTTTCTTCACTCAAATAAAAATGGAAAACTGGTGTTAGAAAATCCAGCTTGCATATGCACACGCTAATTTGTCAGTCAGTCGGTCATTCGGTCTGCCTGCCGGTCTGTCTCTCTGTCCGTCCGTCCGTCCGTCCGTCCGTCCGTCCGTCCGTCCGTCCGTCCGTCCGTCCGTCCGTCTGTCTGTCTGTCTGTCTGTCTGTCCGTCTGTCTGCCGTCTGTCCGTCCGTCCGTCCGTCCGTCCGTCCGTCTGTCTGTCCGTCTGTCTGTCTGTGCATGCGTGTGCACGTGTGTGTAAGTACCTGTGACTAAGGCAGAGTGGTGGCCGCCACAGGACACCCATGTCACCGGTGGCCCCACAGAGAGTTCACTGGGCTCCAGGGCGAAGCGCTCCCCCCCCAAACCAATTTGGCCCAGTGAGTTGTCCCCCCACACAAACACCCTACCGTCCTCTGCCAGTGGTGACACGGAGCAGAGGACGAAAGGCCGGGGTAAGTACGGCTACAGCCTCAGTGATGACACACGGTGATGCAAAGAGAAAGAAATACAGCTGACCGGTGGGAGGAAACATTGTTCTCCCCTTCTCTTACCTGTCAAGGCGGCAGAGGTGCTACAGCCTGCAGAAAGCATCTTGATAGGTGCGTGGTCACAGAACGGCGGCATCAGCTGAAAGAGTGTGGTGTCGTCACGGTGACCCAGGCCCAGTTGGCCCTTCTGGTTGCGTCCTGTGACGTACACACTCCCACACCCTGTGAACAGACCATAACCGTGTTATGACATACGCCCCCGTCCTCTTACCCAATACATGGCAACAACTTGTATGCTCCTAACAATAACGGTGTAATACAGGCCTACTAACAGTACCAGTTATATGGATGTTTTCCAGCTCAGTGGTTGCTGTAAATGATTTGAATGATGATGATTTGAGTACTGTTGTTTTTTTTGTATGCTTTTGTTGTGATTTAGAAGCACTTGATTGTTCTAAAATACTCATACTGGTTTGATTCCTATATCTATTCTGCAATCAGTTTTGATGGTATGATGAATTTGAAATAAAAACGGAGGTTCCTGAGTGATTTGGTTAACTGCCACGATTTCAGAGAAATCTGCATATCATTGAAATCACGCAACTTCTTTTCACCTATTCTCCACAACCAATCAAAAACTAGAAAACCACAGATAAATGTTGAGAGCCTTTCTGCACTATTAAAAAGAGTAGGAAGTAATATTGTAACTTTCTCTCACAGGTACAGATGATGGTGTGATCCCTTCCACACGCTACAAGCTTCACCCTCTCGGACTTGGAAGCTAAAAATATACAAAAAGCATACAACATACACGAACATGTCAAGTACTCACATCAAACTGCTTTAAAATAAAACAATTGCTGATATATATGCTTTTAGTTTTTGCAGACCTTTAACAAAGGTAGGTGTGAAAGCAGCTCTCTGCTGTCCCAGTCCGAGTTGGCCCCACTCATTACAACCCAACATTAACAGTCTTCCTTTATCTGTAAGGGATACGGGCAGACTTAAGAACAGTTGTATAACATTATTTATGATAGGATTTCACTTTATAACTCAAAGCTTGATGCATTATTTAGTGGTGAGTTTCTTCATCCCCAGTGCCAGAGGGGAAGATATCTTATCAAAAAGTGAGGTTTCATAAGATGATATATATTATTCAGGATTCAGTTATACAATATATTATAGCATGGGGAGGGAATCACCACAAATAGAAGACATTAGTATTAGATCCTACAGACAGGGAGGATATATTCTCCCTGTCATACAGCCTACCTGTGATGACAGCAGTGTGTTCTTCCCCACAAGCTATTTTCACAGCATGGTCGTTTTTCAGCCAGAATTTACTTTGAACATTATCAGCAAAATTGCTCTTTCCAAAAGTGAAGATGGCTCCTTTTTCTGAGGAGAACGTTGGGTTAGATTTTAACACATTGGACATTTTAAATCCGAGGCATGTTCGTCCTTACAAACGGAAAATAAATTGTTAAATGACCTAACGGGGAAATAAGCGTACAAATTGACTAAATCCTAACCCAACCTGTAAGATCTCTAGCCGTTTAAGTCGCAGCAGCAAGACAGAAATAGCAACAGCTTTAACACACCAAACCGTAGACTAGCCATCGATAGTACGGATAGGCTACTAAATGTATATGGTATCAGAGGACAATGCTCTCACCGGGAATGTCGATATCGGTCTCCCCTGTCATTTCCACTCTATAATCATATCCCAGTTCCCCAATAACCCGCCACAAGGCCACCAGGTGAATGAATGAAACGTCAGAGGGGGCGGGCCAAAATAAAGTGGTCAAGCCCTACAGTGGTCAAGACAGCAGCCATTCAATAGTGGTTGCGGTAGTATTTCTCACATGCTATGCATACATTCGCCTATTAGACACGCTCTCTGTCGTCCCAACACACCATAATAAATACACTTGGAAGCAAGAGTTAGTCAATGTCGCCCAATTAAGAAATGCATGTCCACAAAACTTTTCTTTGTAAATGCTTTTTTATTCATTCGTGTCATGGAAATTATTTTAAATAAAACTACTGAACTTTTTCTTAGCATCACTAGTAAAATTGCAGTGGTAGTCGACAGTCCTAAAAGATCACATTTCTGAGGAAAATCGGAGGATCTTTTGAGTTTCAGCGTGTGTATAAAACACGGATTAAACATGAAGCTCATTCCAATCTCTTAGCTTTCCTTATTTAAAATATGAAACCTTTTTCTACATTCTCTAGAAATATAAAATTCTCAAATGTAGCCTATATATTATTTGCCAAATGGAAAATCGCTGGAGGAAATTGGAATACATGAGATATTAAAAATAAGGCATTTATCTTGTGATTGTGGCTTCAGGGTACTGTTTGAACTGTGTTACATTACTCGTTTATTTCCAGATAGATTCATAGAATTAATCTTTAAGCTTAATTAAATATAGGTCGTGAAGTTTCCAAATAGAGCGTGTCAAAGAGACACGCCCTATGGGCGTGTTTACTTGACGCAGAGGCCACGCATGTTGAAGCATGCAGTGTGTTGTGCAGAAATCCAACACCCATCCTGAAAGACTTTGCTAACTTTGCTAGCAGCCTGCTATACACAACTCAATGAGTTTTAAAATGGCTAAAGTTTTAGTTATAAGCCCTTCCATTTGCAAAAGTTTGAAACATGTTCAAACAATCCACGCGAGGGGACTTAGGTAAGAGATAATACAGTGCTTTAAATAGCTAAGGCGAGCAGATAACTTTATCATTACGGTAATAATCAAGGAAAAGATAAGCAGTCAATAATATAACGGGGAATAACTTGCCTACTTTGTTTGTTTACTTCCAGTGTTGGCGCAGCGTGCTTGGGTTCAGTGAATCTAAAGGGGCGCAGTTTGCTCACACTGAAAGATTTTAATTCAGATGAAATCAAGAGACTTCTGTGGGTGTCGGGGGATTTGAAACACAGGATCAAAAAGGAAAACCAGGTAGCAAACAAAATAAATTGTCTTCCTGAAATGTTCACTTCATATTAAATATGTTCATTCTTTTTTTTGTCGCATTTTTGGCAAATCATGGTGACTCCCATTTCTCTATTTTAGTACCTTCCTCTTCTACAAGGGAAATCAATTGCCATGATATTTGAGAAGAGGAGCACCCGAACCAGAATGTCCACTGAAACAGGTGTCAGATCGGGGGCCTGGGTTTGCCATTCTTATTCCACGTAGTTTGGTCAAAATGTGGCCCTTCAAATGTGTGCTCTCCAGTATATCCGTTTGAAATCCCTCAGGCAACTGTGGCCCCCGTTCATACACAATACAATAGAAGTGCTGAGGGGCCACTCTCTGTTGCACATTACAAAAACATCTCTTTATGTGCTAATCTTGTGAACACATACGCTGCACACATACACGCAACAATTAATAAGCCTGTATTGAATTGTTCTTGTTTTATAAGGATTAAGAATTGTTTGTTTATCAACAAAATTAAAAAAAAATATTTTTTTTCTAACACTAAACCTGTTGGTTGCATGGCATCCCTTATAGGTTTTGCTCTTCTGGGAGGTCACCCGTGTTTCCTCACCTCCCAAGACATCCATCTTGGTGTCAACGAGAGCTCTACAGACACTGCAAGGTATCTCTATACACACGTTGCATCCATACATCCAACTATCCATCTACATGGTTATATTTAGTCAACTGACTACTGACTTTTGTCCATGTTGTATGCTAGGGATTAAAGTGAAGCCATAAAGGTTAGAATTGTGTGGAGGTAAAAATGCAGTCTAAATTATTTAATTTGCACATAAGGAATCCAACATAATGGACAGATAAGACATAGACAAAAAGATGAGTGAACTTGAAATGTCCTAAAATTACCGAACCCCCTCCACAAAAACGTAACCTTAGTCTTATCACCATCCCGTTTCTTGGTTTTAAGTTCACAACGTGCGTCAAATGTACAAAGAATGTCACAATGTTTCGGGTCACAGTGGTGAGTTGACGTCAACTCCCCACTAGCGTTTGCCATCGAGAATTTAAGCCTGTATTTCTTGTTTTAGTTTGGACAGATAATGGCCGTGTTTCCCAGTCTAACGATAAGCTTTATGGCTTATCGTTGCAGGGTCCTCTCTGGGCTGTGTGACATCGTGCTGGCCAGAGTGTACAGCCACTCTACATTGGAAGAGCTGGAGAAAGAAGCTACCATACCCATCATTAACGGCCTGTGTGATCTTTACCACCCGATCCAGATCCTGGCTGACTTTCTGACCTTGCAGGTGCCGTGCCAACTAAATAATTGACTAGCCTACATTTCATTTTAGCAAATATGTGTTTTTGGTTGTCGTTCAGATTTATTTAGTCACTTAATTTGGTTTTATCCAAAGTGATTGTGAAATTACAGCTCATGGTTGTATAATTACTGGGTTCCGTAAAAAAACGTTTACATCCGGTGCGTACGGATACAGGGAATCGGGTAGCAAACGGGGGTAGCCACGCCGAGGTCGCTCCTATCCTGCCACTTACCAGTTTAATTACAGGAGCATTATGGGAAACTGGACGGTCTGACGGTGAGCTGGATCGGAGATGGAAACAACGTGCTCCATTCCTTCATGATGACCGCGGCCAAACTCGGCGTCCATCTTAGGATCGCCACCCCCAAGGTTCCTTCGCCTTTATGTGATCGTGGGAGTTTTTTAAGTTTGTCTAATTCCTGTAACATATATGCCTGATTATGATGGAGAAGAGTATGGTAGGTAATCTATTCGGATGTCATACATGTCGATCGAGTAAAGAATTGTTGTATAGCCCTTAATCACAGGTGCAGTCTCAAGTGCTTCACAGGCCATATGTTTCTGGCAGCCCCCATGGGTAGTGTTGCAGAGTGAGGGATCCCTCCTCCCAGGGATGGTTAAGACTGCAATGGATGGGTCATAATGGCCATAATGGACTGACAGGGGCAATAATGGACAGACATGACTTGTGGTGGAAAAGTAAACCGTCATTCTGTATGTCACTCTCAGGGTTATGGGCCAGAAGCCAGCGTGGTTCAGGAGGCACAACGACTCTCCAAATTGGTATGGTAACAAACACAGAAACTCGCACATTAATAGCCATTAGCTTCTGTTTGTCAAGTGTGTTGCAAAATAAGGGATCAAGTTTGTAAAAATAATCATGTAAAATACTGTCATATGTCCCCTCAGCACGGCACCCAGTTAGTTATGACCTCTGACCCGATGGAGGCAGCAAAAGGCAGCGATGTTCTGGTCACTGACACCTGGGTCAGCATGGGACAGGAAGAGGAGAAGAAGAAGAGGCTAAAAGACTTCCATGGCTACCAGATCTCCAATAAGGTAACCACTTCAGTCCCCATAACACTAGGAAACGCCAAATAGAAAACCAACAGCCCCCACTTTGATTAGAGGTTTATAGCCGTCCTCTTGTTGTGGTTTGACCCACACCAGACAGGAAGTATGGCCAATCCAGACTGGACCTTCCTGCACTGTCTCCCTCGTAAACAAGAGGAGGTGGATGACGAGGTGTTCTACTCCCCCCGCTCCCTGGTCTTCCCTGAGGCCGAGAACAGGAAGTGGACCATCATGGTGAATTTTACTGCAGATCAGGCTCATTAACCAGTTGGTTCCATTTTCAAACCTACATTTCGTAATGTCTGCCAAACTACGTTTTGATGTAATGCATTAACAACTATAATTATTCCCCAGTAAAATACCTTTTTTAACGACAACACTTTTTCTTCTTCTTCTAGGGTCTTATGGTCTCTCTGCTGGTTGACTACACCCCACAGACTAAAATGCCAAGGTTTTAGCCTCAACGTTACACTGTTAATGTTTACATTTTTAGGATATTCGACTGAGGGAAGACTAGATGATTATTCTCACTGTTTTGTGTTATCAATTTATTAAACTTACGAATTTTTAAAGACTTTTTGTAAAGGTGTTAAATTATTTTCATTTTCATTGAGATGGTTGGGATTTCTAATAATGTATCAATACATTAGCATAATGATGTTCCTATAAATACCACTATAATAAACTTTTCTTAGCCTAGTAACTTTTTAAGCTGCTCTTTGGTTTCTCAAGAGGTGCATCCGTGACATCTGGTGGATGGGTGAGGAATATAAACTAATGACGACCACATCCCTCCGCTGAGATTGGCGGATTGGGAGTGACGAGTATTTGCGGGAAGCTTTGGTCTACCTAGGTGGTCCAGAGAAACCAAATTTCATTCACCAAACACAATACGCCTCGGATAAGACGTCTATCTGTTAAAACAATAACTTCTGACACATTCAATGAAGCAGCATTCCACCCCACGGGCTGCGTTGAAGTTCATATCGCAACTATTCCCAATATGAAGTACCAAAAGTACACTCACAAAAAGTAAACCGCAGTTAACCATACACCCATGAAATGCTACATTGCCCAACGTCCAGGTTTAAACCAAAACAAGGCGAATGACTACATGTCATCCCAGACCACCCACCACTCTTCAGGGGATCCGCTGGGTGAGGTGAAGAGTTGGGGGTGGGAGCGACGCCATTGCACCGCAGCTGGTTTTCTACTAAACTACGAGTCACTACGATGGCTTAGAGACCGTGCTCAAAGTCCAACCGCGACTCACATGGTTCTGCTGCCGAGGGAAACGAGTAGAATGGGAAACGTACATTTAAATGGACGAATACTGACCCGTACCGTTGTTTCCCCCGTACCGGTAAGTAAGGGCTCGAGATTTCTCTTTTAGAGACAATGGAGAAAGTTTTCTCCGCTAAGCTATGCTAACTTACTTTATGTTTGAGCCAGGTTGGGTGAGTGGGCTCCGGTGCGTGACAAAATGAGACGTCGCGGATACATAACGGGTGTTTATAACGGGGTTTTACAGACTGGATTACCCGTGTGCAACGCTTCTTTATATTGCCTGGAGCGAATCTGATATTTTGCACATTTCACCAACACTCGGATGTCCCAAAAAGCCCTTTTATGATTTTAAATAATAATAGTGTAACGTGGTAGATTTGTGAGTAACGGGCAGTCGTTAAGCCACATACGAGTTTATTATTTTCCCGTGACAATCAACGCATGCGTAGGTTGACATTATTTTGCATTGTAACAGCCTCAGTAGGTTTATAGCACCACTGTTTGGGATACCTTTTCACCGATAACCAACTGGCCTTTCATCACATACCCTTTCTCCCCCTGTTGACTCCTACCAGAGTACTACTATGCCTTCACATCTCCAGTGGCCCTGCCTCTCACCATGAATACCAGTCGGAACTGTACCGCACTGGGGAATAATGAGGGCCAGGCGGTGTTGGAGACGGTCAGCATTGTGACCATCACACTCCTGGCTTTCCTGGGAAACCTCCTGATTGTGGGGACCCTGTATCGCAGGCCATACTTGCTGACGCCCAGCAACAAGTTCGTATTCAGCCTGACGCTGTCCAACTTGCTGCTCTCCGTGTTGGTACTGCCTTTCGTGGCGGTGAGCTCCGCGAAGAGGGAATGGGTGTTCGGTGTAGTCTGGTGCAACTTCACCGCACTGCTCTACATGCTCATCAGCTCTGCCAGCATGCTCACGCTGGGGGCGATAGCTATTGACAGGTCAGTGCCCAGTTACAACAGTGCCAAAAACAAATGACTATTGGGGAAAGACATGATGAAATTTCTTTTTTATGGACGTTCTTTTTACTTTTGCTCTTTAATGAACTAAATTTACAGCTTATGATGATGCCTTGTCTGAAACAATGAACCAGAACCTGGTTTGAACCCGAGGGTACAAAATAAGGCACAATTAAATGTTATACATTACAATACAAGTGGGTAACACCTTTTTCTTTTCTTTTTTTACCAATGTTGATAAGGGTAAGAAAATGCTGAAATAGCAAGGTATTAATAGAATAAATACCTTTTCAATGCAAAACGTAAATCAACCTAGTAATATATACAGTGCAGTGCACTGCTTTTAGTTAGGAATTCTGATAGAGCCATGGGGATGAATGGTTGTTTTGATGAGATTTTGATGGATATAGTTTCTTACAAGCAACTAGGAATGTGTTTACAGTGAGAACATATTTCCTGTTAATACCTTTTAATAGTTTGAAACGTGTTGCTGATGGATTGTTTCTCACAAGGACTGGAGTTAATGAAACACAATGTGTTCTTACATTTAGTGAAATGTATTCAGGATTTTCGGAGCAGAAAAAAGGCAGAGGCTAATCCAGATTAACAAAGTGTTTAGGAGAAGACCGCGCCAACAGCTCACAACAAAAGGGCCATTATAAAGGCCTAGGTGTATAGGGTTAAAGTGGCCGTGCATGTTGTCCTGAATTACCGTTGAATGCTGCATTTGTTGGGGTTTAGTGGCCACCTTCCATGTGACGAGGGAGCGAGAAGAGAACCACTCCTGCCACATACTGCACTCACAATCAACACATTTTAGTTTCCACATCTTATTATTTAATTAAGTCTGCGTTTTTTGCTCTTGCTCTTACTGTTGTGTTCAATATGATAACCTATTGAACTTGTACATGTATTGCGTGCGATGTACCTATAGTCAATATGGGTACTTCACTTGGTGATCGTGTTGAAACATGGATAGTTTCAACACTTCAAAGAGTTGTGTGTACATTCATTGTTTCATGTGCGAGCTACAAATCACCTTAAACCATATGCTATGATTTAATTGGCCAATAAATAATTAGCCAATTGTAATAATACCACCGGAACAATACGACATCACACGAGTGCCCATGAACACCACTACCCTGCTGTCTTATTTGACCCGAGTTGTAACGCAAACACGATGCTGGCCCTCAGGTACTACGCCGTCCTCTACCCCATGATCTACCCCATGAAGATCACGGGGAACCGGGCGGTGGTGGTGATCGTCTACGTGTGGCTGCACTCCCTCGTGGCCTGCCTCCCGCCGCTCTTCGGCTGGTCGTCCTTCGAGTTCGACTGCGCCAAGCGGACCTGCGTGGCGTCCTGGCACCGGGACCGCGGCTACACGGCCTTCTGGGTCACGTGGTGCAGCCTGCCCTCCTTCCTGGCCATGCTGGGCTGCTACGGCGTCATCTTCCGCGTGGCGCGCACCAAGGCCCGCAAGGTGCACTGCGGCACCGTGGTGGTGGCCGAGGACGAGTCGGGCGGCGGCGGCGGCGGCAGCCAGAAGAGCGGCCGCAAGAACTCGAGCACGTCGACGGGCAGCAACGGCAGCCGCCGCAGCCTGGTGTACGCGGGCAGCCAGTGCAAGGCCCTGGTCACCATCCTGGTGGTGATCGGCACCTTCCTGGTGACCTGGGGCCCCTACGTGGTGGCGGTGTGCTGCGACGCCGTGTGGGGGCCGGAGGCGGCCTCCCAGACGGTGGGCACGCTGGTGGCCTGGCTGTCGTTCTGCAGCGCCGTGTGCCACCCGCTCATCTACGGCCTGTGGAACAAGACGGTGCGGAAGGAGCTGCTGGGCATGTGCTTCGGCGACCGCTATTACCGGGAGCCCTTCGCCACGCGCCAGCGGACCTCGCGCCTCTTCAGCATCTCCAACCGGATCACGGGTGAGGGGATCCCCCGGTCCACCCGTCTACCTGTATGGACTCATGCTAGGACTAGCAAGATGCCGCCGCCCTAGCTGGTCCTAAATGAAATGACCTTGGATATTACATTACCTTGGATGAAAGCAACGGCTAAACGGCTTCATTATTAATACTTTCAGTTTGAAGGCACTTTATGATTTTTGTCGTCGCTCCGATGGAGCGCTGATGTGACGCGTGTTCTGTGTGTGCTCCAGACCTAGGGATGTCCCCCCACCTGACGGCCATGCTGGCTGGAGGGCAGCTGCTGGCCCCTGGGAGCAGCACGGGAGACACCGGCTTCAGTTTCACTCAGGACTCTTGTAAGTGTCGCACACAGGAAGGTGACGGACACAAGAAGAATGAAGGAAATGCATGACTAACTTCCGCCCTGTGTTGGTTAATAATCATTATCGGTAATTAATTTAGCTTAACATATGAAGACGACATCACTGGACGATATATTGTATTCCCACAGCAGTGATGGTCATCGTGTCCATGTTTTAAGCTTCATAGCTCATGTCTTGAAGTAGATAATTGAGGTCAAGTCAACACATAATTTGCTCTATTCACAATAGAGCCATTGTGTGGAATATGTTTTGTCATCTCAAGCAACCCGAGTCTTTTTCATTCCCTAAGGTACGGACGTGATGCTGCTTGATAACTTCTCCACCGATGGCTCCTCCCATCCCCCCTCCCACGGAAACACGTCCGGGAAGAGGCGGAGCTCCGTTACCTTTGAGGACCAGGTGGAGCATTCCAAAGGTACCCGTCATTTCCCGGGAACAAAGGAGTGTCGATTGCAGGGGGACGGACACACTCCAGAACATGCAAGCTCTGACAACACCATACTCCTCACTAAGTGGCCTGAATCTGAAAGTTCAAACTTTAACCACAGGCAATCACAATCTATTCAGTTTTTCGAGCCTCATAAACAAAAATCAAATCTAATTATGTCTGAATTAACTGTAGCTTCTACACTGCCATAAGTCCATGCAATGCGAACAAATGTAGGGGATCACGCACTGGAACGTCGCTATTCCAACCGTTTAACTTCTGTTTGTCTCCCAAGCAGAAAGCACCCTCCCCTCCACGCTCCAGGTGCACGCGGAGATCCACAAGTCCCTGGACAGCTTCGCCGCGGGCCTGGCCAAAGCCATCGAAAGCGACGCTAAGCTGGTCCTCTTTGGGGACGACTCCAGCCTCCTGGCGGGGATGTTCACCAGCCGGTCGGCCCCCGCCCGGCCGCGCTACCTGGACGGCCAGAGACTCAGGCTGGAGAGCATCGACGAGGGGATAGTCAAGGACGACCGAGACCACGAGCCAGGGGACGAGGACGAGGAACTCAAGTGATAAATGTGGCTTTTGTACATGGACCGCTACCCCCGGGGCACCATAACCTCTTCGAGGTACACAGCGACGCGTGAGGGGCTTGAGGAAGGAAGGACGGACGGACGGACGGACGGACGGACATTAAGGGAAGATGGAGACATGGAGTAAGGGGGTCGCTGTAGCCCGTTGCTGATTACATTTTTGTAAGAGAACAAACATTGACGATAGTGACGGGGCGAACATGAAGTAGGGATAAAACATATTCCTACAAAAATAATTGTTGACTGAACCACTTCCGCAACACTTTAATCATGAACAAGACATGTTTCGTGCCTGGCCACTAGGAAACACAAATATATATATATATAATTTTTTGTAAAACAAATGACTGAAACCAGAGTAGTGTTTGTATTGTCAACCTCTTAAGACAATATTTTTCAGAGGAGTTCTCCCAATGCGGTGAAACAATATTCTGCTTGGGAGTTTATTATGTAGTCGTCCATACTTGAAATTGTTTTTAGGAAAAGCAGGACATTATTCATTCCACTATGTTGGACCAAGTGTACACATCAAGTGCCTTGCTAGTTATCGTAAAAATATAGGAATTATTCTACTGCTGTGACACGCTTCAGAATTGTAGCTTTTGTTTACTCCAATGATTTATTTATCAATGTTTTGTATTTTTATTTTTTTCATTATTTGCATGGCTGAGTGCCTCATGTAATACAGACTAACAGAATCTGTTAGTCAGTGTTTGTTTTTAGGTCCAAGGTACTTGTGGTGTCTAGATAGTTCCCCTTATTGTGTTTTGTACCTCATTTTCTACTGGTGCTCCCTTGCATTCTCCCGTGATCGTGTGCCAGGAATGACGGCGTACACGAGAGTTGCACTTCAATTTCCAGTGTGTACTGGAGGTCTTAAATCCATCCTGGCCATAGGTCAATGTTAGTCTGTGGTCCTGACTGGAGAACTTGATGTTTAAGTGCTGTTGAAGTCAATGACAAGGGTTGTTGCAAGTGGGTTTACGCACAAACCTGTTTAAAAAAATATATATAAAGGTTGTATGTTCTTACAGCAGTACACAAACATTAAACCAAGACCAATATATCTAGTAGTCCAAAAAAGTATCTTGTAGTTAATTTCAAGCAAACACAACATGTACTTCCTGAATAGAAGAATACTCCTGTTTGTACACGGACAGCGATTATAACCCATAGGCTGTTTAGGAAGTTATATCGTCTTCATTTGCACGTCATTAGAGTGAAGTAGGGGGTAACCAGACGTTAAGACTGAAGTGAATGCCACAATACGAACCCTGTGTATGACTCTCTGAGGCTGTTACAGTGCGAGCCACTGTGCTGCCGGAGACCCCAGTAAGTTACTGTAGTCAACATGATTTACTTAAGACTGAAACCTCTTTAATAAAATAATGAATATCATATGTTCAGTTTCAATGTCTGAATAATAATATGGTACTACTTTTGTAGGAAGAAGCAATGCACTACAAAAGTGTACTTTTCATGTCCACTAATAAAAATATTCATGCTTTTTAATAGTGATACTGTTTCTTTGACAAAGTATACTGAACAAAATTCCCATTAGGCTCTGACAGTGTTTTTGTTTTCCCACTTAAGTTGAAGGGTGTGAGGTAATGTAGTCAGGGCAATAAAATGGTTTGTTTGACCAACAGCAGCTACCAAAACGACAACCAACTGTCGCTCAATGTCCATTTATGGTAGTGAGAAATCCATAGCCAATCACCAAAACATTTTTCTTAGTTGAAGTGAACTCCAAGTAAACTAGACTTGCACACATCTTCCAAACACGACTTGGACAAAAATCCGCCTTGGCAGCCCATAATCAGCGACAATTTTGAATTGATTCGTCACTTAAGTCCTTTTCACTCCCACGTAGAAGGTGGCACATGCACCTCAATGAATAACGAAAAGTGTGATTTGTTTCGGAATGAATTTATTTTTTCATTCACTGGTGAGACGAGATGCCCAGGCAGTGTGCCAGGCCTTAACAGAAACATATCTGAAAAAACATCTACTCCAGAAACTTTTTGCAACACAAAAGAAATGGGCAACGGATTGTTTTGTTGACTTAACCCTTTTGGGGATGAGAAAATACAGCTTTGTTTCAATAACAAAAAAAAGAACACAAACTCAAAAAGGGTATAGTTTAAATTGAAGCACGATTCGTGTTGACATGCGGAACCGCCAGTGCAGTACATAAAGGTTGAAGTTCTTTGCCTTTTGCTACAAAAAAGAAAACACCACACATAACACTGATTAAGCTCCCATTCTCCTGACTAAATAATATTGCACTTTCCATCCTCACAAACTTATCTTTCACTCTTTTAGAGGACATTCCCTCCCCTTGCATCCACTCCTATTATTTCCCAGATCTTTATTAAACTTTTTTTTTTTACCCTCATTCAGAAACATTAGTAAGAAATTCTTCTTAAAAAAGCGATGAGAGGGGCATAGAAATTCTCATCAGGAAGTATTCTACAGTAGACATGTACAAATCTTGGGTTCACAAGTGCTTACGAGCAAAAAACAAAAGAATATGTTTTTTGTGTTTTATTTTTTTAATTAAATTAAAACGTCAAGTAGCTAACGCTAGTCCTCGTTCTCCTGCCCAGAACCTTCTGAGCGATCTCCCTCCAGCCGATCTACAAAATGGATGGGAAAACAGAAAACGTAAATAGAGGCAAAGACAAAAAATAATGGAGAAAATGCTGAGAAACCCTAATCAAAACCCTAATTATATCCCATTTCTATGAAGTAGCGAAACCACTCCCATGTCACGAAGTACAAATGTCAATGAAAGTTTTTGTACATCGGTTTTTGTATTGTCTGGAAGTGTGTTTATGTGCTGTGCTGTGTGTGTGTGTGTGTGTGTGTGTGTGTGTGTGTGTGTGTGTGTGTGTGTGTGTGTGTGTGTGTGTGTGTGTGTGTGTGTGTGTGTGTGTGTGTGTGTGTGTGTGTGTGTGTGTGTGTGTGTGTGTGTGTGTACCTGATCTAATGTGATTTAGTGAGGCCAGCATCCGGAGCATGAAGGAGGCGGGGACTGTGATGGTGTTCCTGGTCTCCTCCAGCATTAGCTCATTCCTAGTGATCACCTGAGACGGATAGACACGGTAGGGAACAACATTTCTATTAGATGTACAATTAGAATAGACAATAACAGTAAATAGCTGTAAGCAGTGTTTCCCACAGAAATTTTGGAGACTATGGGGGGGGGGTATGGAGCGATTGTTGACGGGGGGGGGGGGGGGGGTGGTATGGAGCGATTGTTGACGGGGGGGGTATGGAGCGATTGTTGACGGGGGACGGGGGACGGGGGACGGGGGGGTGGTATGGAGCGATTGTTGACGGGGGACGGGGGACGGGTATGGAGCGATTGTTGACGGGGGACGGGGGACGGGGGACGGGGGACGGGGGGGTGGTATGGAGCGATTGTTGACGGGGGACGGGGGACGGGGGACGGGGGGGTGGTATGGAGCGATTGTTGACGGGGGACGGGGGACGGGGGGGTGGTATGGAGCGATTGTTGACAGGGAGGGTATGGAGCGATTGTTGACGGGGGGGGGGGGGTGGTTTGGTGCGATTGTTGACGGGGGGGGGGGGGTATGTGGCGATTTTTTTTTTCCCAATGAGAGCGACACAAACTTCGTCTGAGCAAAAAAAAAAAAAAGATTATAATAATAATAATAATTCATGTGCACGCAGAGACTATGGCGGCCGAAATTAGACTATGGCGGGGCGCCATAGTCTCCTCAATGTGTGGGAAACACTGGCTGTAAGCCCATTTTCACAGAGAACAGTTTTCATAGCTGAAGTTATATTTACTATTTGGTCATTGTATTAGTCACCTTATCCACCTTAAGCGACTTACAGTGAGCAGGTAAGGCATCCTGCATAAGGACGGCAGCAGACAATGGTAAAAGCCCCCTATTTAATCATCATTCATCATACCTCATCAGCGAGGACTCTGTTGAAGGAAGGCGACTGCTCCAGAGGCGACCAGATTTTGATATCATAGTCGATCCCAGAAGAGGCCATGACTGAAAACAAAAAAATAAAACCATAAAAAACAAGAAACCATTTCCAGTATCCCTGCATCGTCACAGCCACGCTGAAAGACCCCTGGATCGGGGGAGGGCGTTGGGGTACTTACTGGGGTCGTAGGGGTGGGGCTGCAGACAGTTGACGACGTGGTTGTCGGCCTCCAGCAGCATGAGGTGCTCTCCCGAGTGGCGGTCCCACACGAAGATGTGGCCGCAGTCCGAGCCGCTCATCACAAAGTTGTCGCCCCAGAAACACGACTCTTTGATCTGGAAGACGAGAAACAAGACAAACAACCACAACGGCGTTACATGAGCGACGGTTCGGTTCAACATAGCGGTACTTGGTATCCGCCGTTGATAAATCGCAGGTTAACTCGGAGGCGCATAGCGACAGCGGTCGGGTACCATTGTCCGAGAGTTACGGTGGCCCTTGTAGACCATTTTGACCGAAGGCCTCCGGATGTTCTGGGTCTCGCTCTCCTCCATCTCCCTCCGTTCCTTCCTCCGGCGGAACAGCTCCTGGATGCGGGCCGCTGCGGAGCGCCTGTGAACCGCAACGGCGAGAAGGCATGCTGACACGTGAAACAACACACACACACACACACACACACCTTTTCCTATCCATATGTATTATGTTGGATCACTATGCTGTCACACTATGTGAGAACAGCTGATTGAAAGCAAAGTGATTCAAACACATCACAATTGATAGGTCTTCTGTAAGGTATCTTCCGGGCGGACCAATGGGCCCGGATGAGTATGTGGTTTTGTGTTTGCCCATCACAAATGTTACATTAAGATTTTAAACATTTGTTAACAGTCAAAACAAAAAACTGGTTTCCGGTCAGACAGAATTGTTTTGATCCCAGAGAAATGCATGCTGGTATTGTCGGACTCAACTACCTGAACTAACACTAAACATGCAAATGTTCCTTCAAAAAAACACAGCACGGTGTCACGTTAGGTCCCAGATAGGACAGAGAAGACATCTTATAGGTGTCGCTAAAAGAAGGTGTTGGAAGTTGAGAGTTGGGTAGCTGCTTCTCTTGGCCCTTCCACCAACAGTGAGGAAAAGACAGAAAGCCTAAAACCCTACGGTATATACATTTAAGAATATACTACAGCACTCCCAAGCTTAATGCCACACTGATGTATCGTTCTTCTCGGGCTGGGCATGGGATGAAGAGCCCCAGGAGCAGACTCTATCCTAGGCTAGGGAGTAGAGCATGAGGACGCTGCCTGGCACATCCACATCCAATGATAATTATTTAGCAATTCAAAACATACCTGTTGCTTGTGATTCCACTTGTTACAAAGCACACAACATCTCTCTCTCTCTCTCTCTCTCTCTCTCTCTCTCTCTCTCTCTCTCTCTCTCTCTCTCTCTCTCTCTCTCTCTCTCTCTCTCTCTCTCTCTCTCTCTCTCTCTCTCTCTCTCTCTCTCTCTCTCTCTCTCTCTCTCTCTCTCTCTCTCTCTCTCTCTCTCTCTCTCTCTCTCTGAAAAAACATACATTTAATTCTCTATTATCATTTCCTTAACGATACCATGCAGTGTTCTCATCAGTCCTAAATAGGGCTGGGACGATACACGGAGCTCACCCAACAGGGTTTAGTTAAAAGTATCTATGATTTGTGGTTATGCTTCACTTTGCTGATCACATCTTTATCGTCAAGCTTTGGTGCTTGTGTGTATTTGAACCCGATATTTCGTCCCATCCCTAGTGCTTGGTTTCAGCCTCGATCTAGCAGGTAACAGCCCACACGCGTGGCAGGTGATGGTGGGACACATGCACAGCGCACACTAAAAAGGTTAGCCGTGTTGTTGATTAGTCACTTGCCTTGCAAGCACAAAAGTCCACAACCAAACCATCCTCTTAACACTATGAGCGTTATCCCGCGCGGAGCACACACATCTTGCAGGTTAGATCGCTTTAATTGCCCGTGCAAAGTCTTTACCTGATCATCCTATCGCCTACCGCAGATCCTCTCGTATTAAATCTAAACGCACGGTGAAATAATCAGTAATCAGGGAGGACGACAACGGCAATGAACAACACCCCGCCATGTTGAACCCATAACAAGGAGCATCATAACACACTGAGTGGTTGTGGATACTGTATACATAGTCCAGTGGCTGCGGGCGAGGCCGAGTGTGAACCAGACGTACCGCTGGCCCTGCCCCCCTCTGAACCTCGTGGAGGGGATGAGGATGGGGTCGTCGTCGCTGTCGTCCGAGTCGGGGTTCCCCCGGGCGGGCGGACCCCCCTGCCCCCCCGCGCCCTGCGGCGTCCCCTCGGGGACCCCCTCTCCCGGGGGCTCCTCTCTCCGGCAGCCCCCGGACGTGTCCTCCATGCCCTCCGGCGGGTTCCGCTCGAGGGCCGGCGGAGCGCCCCCCGCCCCCTGGGGAGAGGCCTCGGACGGGGGGTTGGCCCGTGACGACTCGGGGCCGGGGCCGGGGGCGGCCGCCGCAGGAGCTGCGGGGGGGCAGAGGGTGGGATCACACGCTGTTGCTCTTTGGGTCGCTCTATCGTTGAATGACTGAGGAGATGGTGACCTGCCGGGGATTCCACACCTTGGTGTCTTTAATAAGGAGCGCTTGTGAAAGAAAAACCATGGGCATCACTGTAGATACATGCATAGGCACCACAGCCCACTACACTGCCTGTAAGGTAAATGTAATGTTAGGGTTAACAGCATAGTCTTGAGCACCACCTATTGGTACAACATGGGATGACGACAGACGATATCTTACTACGGTCCAGGAAGGGAAAACAGGATGTCGTTCGCGGGGAATGCTCCTAACCTGGCTCTGCTGCAGGGCCCTCCACAGACAGGGCCTCTCGGCCCTCCACAGACCGGGCCCCTCGTCCCTCCGCAGACAGGCTGGCTCGGCTGTCGACGGCAGCCGGTGCAGAGACTTTGGGCCCGCCGCTGCCCCTGGAGCTGGCGGCTCTGCTGCTCCTAGGAGGCCCAGGAAGCACACAACCTCAAACTAGGAGCTACGCACGGGGCATCGCGTCGACAAAGAGCACAAGTTGCAGAAAGTGACGGGACGACGGGATTCGATTATATTTAGCGATATGTATTAAGTTATGAAATATTACAAGACTATTTAACAATAATTTGAATGGATACTGCATATAAAGTTTTCAAAATGCATTATGGACAATAATAAACATGAAATAGCGGAACAATTACATACAATCAAATAACATACACGCATTTCTGCATAAATGTAAAGACGGTGGGTGGGGGAGGCCGTACCACTCGTCGGTGAAGTCCAGTTTGATGGTGCTGGTGGTGGTTCCCTCAGAGCTGTAGTGCAGGCTGAGGACGGGTTCTGTAGCGCCAGCCCGGCCCGTGGTGGAACCGGGGGCGGAGGAGGAAGAGGTGGAGGTCCCTGGTGCCACCGACACGCTGGCTGGTACGCTCTCGGCCTCCCTGGGAGCCGACCGCCCGGCCTCTGGTCGCCCTGGACGGGGCCACAGACAAGACGGACAGACAAGGACACGGTTTCATTTTCATGGTTGGTCTCGATTGAAGACGGGTAAGGGGAGGTGTTTCATTGGAATGAGACACAGATGTTGCTTTGGGTCCACCCAAAAAAATGGTGTTTCTTCTGAACCCCATTATGTGTCTGATCCTCCAGGGTCCTGTGTGTACCGCGTTTATGATTACTTATTGATATTTCAGCACAAAAGAGTTTTAGGCCTAATCCCATTTCTTCCCTTACCCCTTCCCCTTCCCCCTTACCCCTTACCCCTTCAAAACAAGGGGGAGGGGTAAGGGGAAGGGGTAAGGGGTAGGAATGGGATTGGTCCTTATTGTGATAAGTCTATCAGGCTAGCTGCCTCTACTGCGCTACGTGATTGTCTTGGAAAATCGTAATGGCTCCAAAAAGGCTTCTTTTAAATAAAAAATCTCATACAATCTTCTTGGTTTGTGTGAGTTTGTTTGTGCTTGTGTGCGTGCGTGTGCGTGCGTGGATGTTTGTGCGTGCGTGTCTGAGACGCACCCTGCGGCTCATTCAGAGTCATGGAGCCAAGCTGTTTGTTTACCACAGACGAGGGGGAATCTGGAAGACAAACGGTTGTGAGTCAACACGGGACACAAGAGTTCCTCATTACCATACTCATTACCGTACGCATCACACACGCAGGCTGGCAGGTTAACCATCACACCACCCCTTCATGTTAAACAAATCACGGGCCAGGCAGAAATAGCACGCCACGTCGGACATAGGAAGAGTTCGGCCCAACATAAGCGAATGCCGGTCAAACACCACTGCCACTAGGATGGATCCCTGAGCAAAAGAGGTGTCACACTTTAAAGTGAACCACTAAATCCCAGGCGTTATTGTGGTGAACTTGGCTTACAAGCTCACACAGCTGGGTTGAATCGTGTGGAACACAAAGATAAGGGTTCCCCAGTGCCCAGTATCAGCCTCAGTCGTTACTGGGTATGATGGCACGAGGCTAATTGTTTTTTTATTATAAAAACGATTAGCAGTTGGAATGTGATGCCAGAGAGACATGATTTTGAAATAGATCGTAGAATGCACTTTAGTAGGCATACAAATTGAACACGATCATTGATCATGATGTCCATTACATCCATTCCAGGTCAGGGTGGACTGGTAATGAATGGCTGAAGCAGGTATTTGATTAGGTTGCAGGCATTCCATTGTGTTCCAGCATGTTACGTACACCCGTGTCCCGACAAAGCCACACATCTTCAGCTGCGAATGCTAACTCAGCGTCTCACAAGGTCAGCCTGCTGGGCATCTGGATCACCGTGTGATCAAGCGTGGATCAGTAAACCACACAAGTGGGGAGGCAAAATGGTGAGGCCCAGCGCACAGAGGCACTCCACACTGGGGAGGGATGGACGGGAGGGGGAGAGGGGGAGGAGGGGCAGACACTCAAGCAGCAGGTGGAATGACGGGAGACTTTATGGGGAGCGGAGATGGGATCTGATTGGAGGAGCTGACTAAGGTGCAGGATGAGGGGAGGAGTTTTCATCACAGGACTGCTGCACAGTCGAGGACAGTGATCAGCTCTTCCTGGGGCCTGACGTCACATGTTGGGCAGAGTGAGGGCCCACTCTGATCAGGGGGTGGGGGTGGGGGGGGGATCATTTGGCTGGGGTAGGGGTGTTTCATGATGGTAGAGGCCGTGCAGACAGCAGGTGCAGGGGGAGGGTAAACCTGGGCGGAGGGACTCGTGGCCCTCGGCAGCGGCTGTGGGGGGGGGCTCTGGGGGACTGTCTCTCTCGGGGGGGCGGGTCAGCGGGGGGTGGCCGAGGCCCACCCGCTCGCCGCCCTGACCCGGGGGCGCGGCCAGCTGGAGCAGCCGCTGCAGCCGCCGGCACACTAGGCTGATGGGGAGCCGGTGAGGACCGAACTCTACCGGGGGGCACGACCGAACGGGGAGGCGAGGGGGGGGAGAGGCAAACAGAGGAGGTAAAACACTGAAAAGGGGGAGTGTGTGTGTGACTGTGTGTGTGTGTGTGTGTGTGTGTGTGGTGTGTGTGTGTGTGTGTGTGTGTGTGTGTGTGTGTGTGTGTGTCACTGTGTGTGTGTGTGTGTGTGTGTGACTGTGTGTGTTGTGTGTGTGTGTGTGTGTGTGTGTGTGTGTGTGTCACTGTGTGTGTGTGTGTGTGTGTGTGTGTGTGTGTGTGTGTGTGTGTGTGTGTGTGTGTGTGTGTGTGTGTGTGTGTGTGAGAGAGCCTTACCTGAGGGTGCAGCCGGGCCAGATGTGTGTGCGGGGGTGGGGGCGGCGGCGGGGTCACCGGCGGGCTCGGCGTGACCGCTCGGCTCCGCGTCCGGGGAGGAGGCGAGGGACGAAGAGGAGGGCTCCAGCGACGTCGACGCGCTGGAGGCGGGCTGCGCGGTAACCGCCGGCGACGTCCCCGAGGTGGAGGTGGAGGTGGAGGTGGACGGGGGGGGGGGGGGGGGGGCAGCAGGCAGTGTGGGGCTGGCCTCCACCGCCGTGGGCCTCTCTGAAGTGCTGGGACCCTGAGTGGGGGTCTCTGAAGGTGCTGGGAGATACGGTGGGGGTCTCTGAAGTGGCAGGACCCTCAGTTGTGGTCTCTGAAGTGCTGGGACCCTGAGTCGGGGTCTCTGAAGTGCTTGGGGCCTGAGTGGGGGTCTCTGAAGTGCTTGGGGCCTGAGTGGGGGTCTCCGTGGCGGCCGGTGGGGCGCTGGAGTCCATCTGGCTACTGGAGCCTATCTCTGGACGGATGGCTGTCCCTGGTGATAAATAACAAAAAAAACTTATTTTTTTTTTCTCTTTGGGTATTTCTATACAAAGGTCCCCCAAAGTTATATCTAGCTTTGGGTGACCGTCACGATCCCTTGAGTTCACATTCCGTTTCTCTCTGCAGATCAGTCTGGCCGGGATCCCGGTCGTAAGCTCCTTCCAGAATGTTAAGTTGATAGGACCAATGAGGGCTCGGCGGACAAAGCTTCAGGTCATGACAAACGGAGGACGAGGCAGGCTCCCAGATTGTAAACAAAGTTGGCACATGACGAAGGCGTGGCAATCAACAGAGCAATCAAAGGTTTTTTTATCTGAACTAGGCGGGAAAACGACGGATAAAGACAAGCAGATCGAACACGGTAACAACCTCGCCACCAGACCATATCCATATCCAGCCTGTAAATGAACATCATTATATTCTCATTATAGCCATATATACCATGCATAGCTTTATGACGAACAGGCGGAAAACCATCCGTATAATAAAGATGTAGACAACCGTTGTCCAAACCACAATTTCTCGTAAACTACTTCTACTTGTAAACGGGGTTAGACGGTTTTTGAACCAAGTTTTTTCCAAGATTTTTACATAAAGATCTTGGCATTTTCCCGGGGAGGGTGGGGGTTACCTCTGGGTCTGGTCTGGGGCCGGCCTCCCCTGTTTCCCTGAGCCTCGCTGGCCTCCTCGAACCAGCGGGACAGCATGTCGGACATCCGCTGCATCAGCGACACGTTGGGGCTCTGCTCGCCTGGTAGCGTGCAGATACAACGTACGGGGAAGAGGCTTTATTTTAGGCTTGTGTTGGTACAGTCTTTTGTGCGTGAAGAAAATGTTTACGCGAGTGTAATGACACACAGCCTGAGGCAATCATGCACACAGACCCGCGTGAACGCGTGTCTGTGTGCCTATAAATGTGTGCTGCTCGGGGAAAGATTGATGATTGCTCCCGGCTCACCATCCCGCTCTCTCTCGCTCTCGGGGCGAGCGCGGGGCCCGGTGTCAGACCAGTCCCCTCGGAGACGGAGACGCTTGACTGGAGGCTGTCTGAGCTGTGGACATAAACGCGCACGCACACGCACAGGTTATCAATCTGTGACTCCAAAGTCTGCTCCAAAATATCCCAGATGCACACGCACAGCATCCCTTGTCGGACCCATCATGCACACACGCACACACGCACCCGCGTCAACTCTGTCTTTGCCTTCAACTCGCGGCCGTTTCAAACGCAGTGGGACATGGCCGGGGAGATGTGTTTGTGCTGGAGGTGCCTGGCCAGGAAACGCGGCGAATAAACATCCCAACTCGGCACGCTAAGCATCAGGGGCTCGCGAATCAGGGGCAGCAAGGCGGTGAAGGGGGGGGGGGGAGAAAAGGGAAGAAAGAGAGAAAGAAAGAGGAGAAAGAAGATGAGGAAAGAAAGAAAGAAAGAAAGAAAGAAAGAAAGAAAGAAAGAAAGAAAAGAAAGAAAGAAAGAAAGAAAGAAAGAAAGAAAAGAAAGAAAGAAAGAAAGAAAGGAAGATGGAAAATGTAGAGGATGGTGATGGGCAAAGCCATGTCCAGGAGTGCAAGAAGAGAGAGAGTGATTGAGAGCGAGAGAGAGAAAGAAAGAGCGAGAGAGAGGAAGGGCAAAAGAGAGAGAGATAGACGAGAGAGGGAGAAAGAGAGAGTAGGAGAAAAGAAGGACAAGAGAGAGAGCAAGAGTGAGGTCAAGAGAGTGAGAGAGTGAGAGCGAAGTAAGAGAGATAGAGAGATAAGGTCTGGGGAGGGTGTGGGGGGGGGGCTGAGGGGTAACTAGGCTCTCCTTGGCAGGCCCTATACCTCGGGACCTGGGCTATTTTTTGCTGGTGGCAGAACATAGCGGGCTGCTGTATTTGGAAAGGAATGTACAACAGCGCTCACATGGAGACACAGCTGATCCACTGGTACGTTTCCGCTTCCTTGTACCCGCCAGATATCACTACACCAAACCCCTGCAGTTTCCCCTCACACTAATCTCACACCTACTGGCCAAACCCAAACCTTCAAACTGGCTGATCAGATTGTCAATATTAAGTCAAACCATCAAGTCGTGAACAAAACGAGAACCGTGCAATGATGCAATTTCCTTTTCCGTTTACATCTCTACGTTTCCTAACGCGGCAATTGCAAACACATGCAGTTCAGTGATTGATGAGGCCCTGTCCACACGGAGCCGTAATGGGCAAAAGCAATCCAGTTTTGTTTTATGTGGTTCAGGAATATCTCCGTAAGACGGAGTCATTGCGAAAACCGCATCGAGCTGTAGAAACGCTGTAGTAAATATTCAAGGCGCAGGTTCACCACAGAAAAAAAGTCGAGCGCATCAAGCCTGCGAGCATACAGCCTGCGCGCTGTATACAAACATTCCGTCACGAGGAGATTCAACCTTTTAAATTGAGCAGAAATACTTTTTAATGTAGTGAGTAATTAAATGTATCAAGGGGCTGTATTTAACAAAAAGAATACAAATAAATAAATAAATAAATATAAAATTGAATGCAACTCTGACGTCCCACAGCTGGTGGGGGGCTAATGATGTCATCGTTTGCGTTTCAGACGTCCACACGAATCCTAACACGAAACCGCATAGGTCCGGATATATTTGAAACCACCCTGGGACATGGTTTCAGAAATGTGCGGTATCGGGCACCGGATCCGCCGGCTCCGTCTGGACGGTCGGCCGAAACGCACAGGACTTATGCGGTTTCACCAAAAAAGGGTCGGCTCCGTGTGGACCTAATTCCTCGCAGGTTCAACCTCTTTCCTCGTCTTGTTATCAGTCCCCATCCTACCCCTCTCCCTTTCTCTCTGTCTTTTCTACTCCTCTGTCCCACTTCCGCACCCTCTCCACTCACCGCTGTGCATCTGCCAACACAGATCCAGCAGAGAAGCCTGCAGAGCACTCTGAGCACTCAGCCAAAACAAAGCTCTCTCCATTTACCATCCACGTCTCCTTTTTGATTGGTCATCCTTGGCCTGCATGTGTCCTCACACTTGGGAGTGGCCCGATGACGCCTGGTGCTGGCTCAAAGGGAAAGGTGGGTCCACAAAGGGGGCTAAATACTTGGACTCGCCTCATGGAAAAGAAGGTGTCAGGTTCCCTGGCAGGAGCTGCTTTGGATGCACCGAGGTTGAACGGGTCAATAATATTTTTGATCTTGCTGACACAAAAGGATTAGCATGGTCAACCGGCTCTCAGGAGAAACCCGCTGCCCACGGAGCTGGTGGGGTAAGCCCGGGCTAAGGGAAAGCCTCGGGTTTTCCCTCCCCCTTAACTAGCATGGACAGGCTGCACTGAGATTATGCGTCGGACTCTGTTTGTATTTCTCTCCTCTCCACTACCCATAAAAAAAAGAAAAGGGAGGAATGTCTGCCGGTGACGGCAACAGACGGTCCACACCAGGGCGCTGTTGGATCAGATCCAAAGCCTGTCTAGACTGGAATGACGGCGCCTGACGAGGCCGAGATCTGAGCCAATGAAACCCTGTAGGTGGTGACCTCGCCACCTCCGCCGCCGCCGCCGCCGCCTCACCTCCTCCCGCCTCTCGTCGGACGGACCCTTCAGCTGGCGGGCCTGGTCGTCGACCGGGTCGAACAGGTAGATGTAGTCCGAGGAGTAGCTGACCAGCACCTCCTTGCTGTCCCCGCTGTAGCACAGCGAGGTCACGCGGCACGACTTGTTGGACAGGTGGGCGGGCACGAAGCGCACGCACATCCCCGTCGTACCGCGGCCCATGTAGTTACCTGGAGGGGGGGGGGGGGGGGGGGGGGGGGGACAGAGGAGGTGTTTACGAGCAGGATAGTGGCGCCCGGGGGTCGAGTTGCAGCAGGCGTGTGGTTGTCAGGGTTACACCGAGGACTTCTTGTGTTTAAACTTTCAAGAGCAGTCGTTGGGTTGCAGGGACGTCTCGGGTATAAACCGCTAGTACTCCGTGTCCTTACAGGGAATGGCTCGTTGTGACCACAAATGCTCCATAAATGTATACAGTGTTGGCACAATATTCAGTACGAGTTCAATTTTATTATTTCATTGTGCATTTGAAATAAAGGGGACAGTGCACGATTTAAAGCAATTGCCCCAGAGTTCGCCAGCAGCTCAGTTACATCTTTTGCCCATCGGCGATGAAAATTATGTACATTTAAAACGACTTGGGCTCTACGGCATTGGCCATTGTTCACCGACAGGTACATGTGAACGTTGCCGATACGACGGCTGCCAAACCCATGCCTAACCGTCGGGCAGATCCTCTGCTGTGCTGAACGTAAGCGTGTTACCCGTAGCTCTGGTCCCCAGCATGCGCCGGTCGTAGATGCGGACCGAGCTGTCGGAGCAGCCCACGGCCAGGTAGTAGGGCACCAGGGGGGAGATGGATATGGAGGTGGCGGCCCGCCGGCAGTTTATCAGTATGTCCTGAGAAAACAACAACAACAACAACACGAGACAACGCGAGATTAGCGAGAGATGAGCTAGGTGGGTACCCCCCCCCCCCCCCCCCCCCCCCCCCCCCCCCCCCCCCCCCCCCCCACCCCACTGACCCCACCCAAATGGTTCTACCATGTGCATGCTCTAAAAACAGCTGTCAGGACTGTAAGAGGACACCTATTGGGTGTGCCGTGGAGGGTGGAACCCTGGTGTCATAGGCCGGGCTGGAAACATGGTTGGTTTCAATGTCAGGGTAGACCTGTGTGCTTTGATATAGATCATGTTTTATCGACGGGGGACATTACAATCTCAATGTTACTGCATCCAAACGCACGTGCGCGCATTGTACCCACTCTGCCACCCCACTGCCCTGCCGCTACACCACCGTACCCTGCTGCTACAACACTCTGATGCTATACAGCTACAACGCTATACTCGGCCGCTACAGTATTCTGCTGCTACACCACTCTGCTACTCGACCACTCTGCGGCTATACTCTGCTGCTCGGCTGCTACTAACTTGCCTTCTTTAACAACGTCTTCTGGTCTTTAGCATTCACATGTTAAACATAGAAAAAAGCGGAAGCAGGATGTGGTTCCAATGAGCCATGAAAGAGATTTCAATGTCAGTTCCTCCACCGAGCCATTTGGGCAACGCCCTTCAAAACCAACAGTGACTTTCTAAAAACTGATTCGAAAATTGCCACAACAACGAATGTTGACATCTAGTGGCATCTAATGTACTTCATTGACTCCACATCTCTTTTGCACTGCGACTTGACAAACTGTATCTTAAGTGCAGAGCTCTCCGGGATCCCCGTGAAGAGTAATGGGGGTCGGTGTGTCCTGACAGGTGGTCTCTTGAAGAGATGCTGGGAGTGGGCTGTCATTGCCCTCCACTTGCCCCAGTGAGAGATAAGCTCTGGTCGCGGGTGGCGGGGAAATTATTGTCAGGACACAAGAGACATGTTGAGTGACGGTGGAGAGATGGCTGCCCGGCTATGTCATGGGAGAAAGCCCTATTTATATCCCAGACGACTCTATAAATTATTATTCCAGCTGCTGGCTGAATCAAACAAGCACGCAGCAGGGAAATCCCACAATGCAGACTGGAGCCCGATAAAGGAGAACGACTAAACATGTCGACTAAATCAACGCATTTACTGCCAGACGACAAAAAGTGGAAGTGGAAAACAAACATACATTTCAGACAGCCAAGAATCTCTATTTCATCGAACAGACTGTGGCAGGAAAAACCTTAAGTAAGCCAACTGTTATAGTGTAATAAATGATGTTGTTATCAATGAGTATTCTAAACCATTCAGGATATACTAAAGGTATGCCTTTATGTTCTGGTTCTGACTGGCTCAGGACCCCGTGTCGGGACTGTAAAGCCCCAAATGAGAGGAGCTCCGCCACCACCACGTACATCTTTGCAGTCTTCTTTAGTGCAGCTGGTCTTGGTTCGCAGGTCAAACCACCGCACAGTCCCATCCTCTCCGCACGACAGGAACGTGTATGGGTCGTTCGGTACCGTCATAATCTGCACAAACACAGCAAAGGACAGAAGAGTGGATTACAAGATAAGAGTGAGAGACAGAAAGCCCCAGAGAAGTCCTGATTTGGACAATTATGATTTGTTATTATCGTTTAGCAGACGCTTTATGCAAAGTGCTTATAGGGAATTATTTTCGATGCATGTCATTAAGGAGCAGGTAGGGTTTAAGCATTTCTCTCAAGGCTGTCTACAGGTATACTTGACACCGGGTATTCGAACCCAGAACCTTTTGACTGAGAGCTGGACACAATAAGCCCTGGACCAGTGGTATTAAACCCGTGAGTGTGACCCCAACATAAAGCTAATACTCAATGTTGAAAGCTATCATCAACTCAGCCCTTTCACTCATAAATAATGGCATCATTAATTGTACATTATTGATGTACAATTACATCATTAATGTACAATTAATTACAATCAAATATAAATGATAAGTGATTATTAGCATTCTTGACTCCACACAGGTTAACAACACACTACACACTACCCTTTTGAAAGGAAAACTAACTTTACTAAACTAGGAGCAGCCAGGCGGGAGAAGCTCTTGCCCACCTCGTAAGCGGTTCCGTAATGGCAGGAGAACTGACACTGCCTGTTCAGCTCCAGACTCTTCTCCGTGTGCGTGTAGTAGATGATGCCGTCCCCCGAGCAGGAGATGATCTCCTGGTCGTTGGTGTGGGGCATGAACTTAGCGCTGAAGATGTTGGCCCTGTGACCCGACCGTATCGACTTCTTGACCTGAGACGGGAAAAGGGGAAGAGATGAGAAAGAGTGAGGGAGTGTCTAGGACAATGCTGTTTCAATTCAATAATTGGAATTATTGGTTTCTTCTCAATTCCTTTTGTATTGAAGGAGATCCCTCTACAGGATTGATTTGTGGTATGGATGTACATTCTTACCTTTCTGTTGTATGGGTTGGTGATGACAAGGAAGGTATCATCAGAACCAGACAGGATGTATTCTCCCGTTTCATTCCAGGATATAGTGTTGACCTATGAACAAACCGTGAATTACAAATCACTGGTCTTAAAATTCAGGGTAACTATGTGGAATAGCAAAGGCCCTAAAATACTGATTGCTGTGTGCACAGGACCAAGCGTTACCAATCATGGGTAATTATTATGCACAGCCATCATTTTTCAATGGAGTGAATGCCTCTTTAAAACTCCTGGTCAGACTCCTTTGAAAGGCCTTCAAAATGTTCTGACGCCTCGGGTTAATGGAAACTGCGTATCACCTGACGAAGTAGGCTCAGTTGAAAGGTGTGTACGATTACAACGTTAAAGTGAAGAAGCATTTGCTCCTCCCCATCTCCTCCTGCCTCGTCTGGTATGTAATTAAAGCTTTGGGAGACCGACAGTAACAGACAGGCTGGGTCAGGCCAGGGAGGGGATGCTAGGGGGCGGGGGGTCTAAATGTAGAATCCAAGTTATCCAACGCATCAGAAACTGAGCGACACCTTTTGACCCTGATAACATACAATGTGGCACAGTTAACTGACACGTAAGTGAGATAAGCATTTAATTTGTTTTATTGAGTTAGATACTCCAACCTTTCTGCGGGCCTCTACGGGCGCAGTGCAGCGAAGTCATGGGCAAGCGAGCTGTTAGATTTCCATGTTGTTTTGGCTGCTTTGGGTCGGGTTGTGCAGTCCATGAGCAGGTGACTGACAGAGGGGAGTGGAGGAGAAGGGCTCTTGCGCTGAGCATGAGCCTAGGCAGCTTCAGCTTTCCTTTAGGCCTTATTAGCCTGGCCGGCATCCAGATGGTTGCTCAGAGCAACAACAGTCAAAACCTCTGACAGCTACACGTCCAGAGGACTGGAGATGACCCGATACAACCACATGAAAGAACGGCCATAGTACGGCCCAATATAACCAATAACCCCCCAAGCAACCACCCAACCACCTATCACACAGACACAAACCAATAACAAAGCATAGAATCATATAAGTCACTTACACAGCCATCATGTACATTCAGCGTTGCTTCAAGTTTGAGCCGCTGCACAAACTCTCTCCTACCTGGAAGGAACAAAGGAGAGACAGAGAGAGAGACAAGGAAGGGTTGAACAGGAGGACACTGCTTTATACCGTCCTACCTGCCTCATCTGCTGCACACCAGCCCATGGGTGTTACTGGTTAGTGGATAAATGTCACATTAAAACATATGCATGCAACAGTTCTGTATCATGGTGTGATGTATTATTCATCCTGAGCCAGACACCAGCAAATCTGCAGCCATTTAATTGATGACATAGTTGTTCCCTGCTCATTTACGATCCATTATCGTCAAAAATATAGACCAACCAAAGCGCTGATCTCCTTTGTTTGTGGGGGCTGACTGCTTTTGAGGCATGATGTAAGACTCTAAATCATTACTACAGTTGCCCATCAAAATCTCAACCCAGGCCAATATAATTTAAGTTAAAAACCGTAAGCTTATCTACTGTCAGACAAAGACACGAGTCTAGCAAAAGATATGGTAGAAAGAACAATTAATAATAAGTAGAGCTACGTGGTGTTTTTTTCTATTCATTAATTAATTTGTAGATATGTTTTAGTTCTACTTTAGTCCATTATTTTTTAATTTCCATTGAGATACCCCATCTTTGAAACCTGGAAGTATTCAATCCCCATCATCACTCAGCACCACCATGTATCAACCATCAGAGTTCAAAGCTCTATGCCATCTGCCTCTAACATCCCCTGCGGTCAGGGAACCCGGGTTGGTGAAAGGGCCCCTCCTGATTAGGTTTTCTAGACTCTCTGGTGGGACAGGCGAGTTCATTAAATGACCCTACGAGTGTATTTTGTAGGCATTTGGCACATGCCCCTCCTTGGAACCGCTGTACCAATCTGAACCAATTAAATCGTTGCAAACGTCTGACCCATAGGTCATCCATCCCCAAAATGCAGACAATGGCAGCTCCAAACACATCAGAATCTGGCTTAATACAGCCCAAGCTAAATCCCTGAGGTACGCTATTCTACCCTACTTGGGGGCAAGCGTTGAATTCCTTTATATCAGTGGTAAACGTATGAAAACAAAATATTTGCCACCAGTTTGGCTTTTTGGTGTATAAATCGCTAATCAACATAACTGTAGCCAAATAGGAAATAAACAACAGACAGAACGTTTATTTTATTTTCTCATAACATTAAGATGAGTAATAACTCGCTTCTAGGCGCAGGTAGATCTGTAGGTCAATACGGTAGGTATACATTATCGTGCTTTTTAAACTCATAGTAGTGTAGATTATAATCACAATTACTCATTCATTAGAATGGCATTGTGTACTAGCAAGCAAATCGTGTGGCAGATTGAACAACAATATGTATTATTGCGGGAAGTGATCTTTGTTCCGTCAATAACATGATCATAGACCTTTACACAAAGCCTCGGCCATGACATGAGTCGACGATCGATCTTGAATAGCGAGTGTCAAATCTGCATACCTGAATTCATTTGCGTGAGATGTTGGTGTCTTTCTTACCTAAATAGTTGGTCCTGATGTTATTAGGATCGTTGTATCCAATTGAACGTTTATTTACATCCCAAACCAAATTGCCAGAATATGACATTGTGATCGACCGAAGCTTTTTAACAATAACATTGAAATTCTAAGCTATTCCTATCTTTATAAAAAACGACCTTAACGTCGTCGCTTTTATTCAGCAATCTAAATGGGTCCCAGCTTGTTGTGGCAGCGGTATCAAGCTAGGACATGCAAAATTAACATCCTTCGCAATTTAAATGTTGCTCTGTCCGCATCTCTCTTGGCTGTCCTCCCCAGTGTCTACGTTTACGGTGTGGCTCCGACGTGTTGCCTATCTGCCTTGTTAGCATAGCTTAGTTTACTTCTCTTGCAGATAATGGTCTTGCAGCAACCAACCAATATTTTAAGCTCCCAAAGCCAAACAGTCACAAACAACGCGATACGCACACTTCGATGGAGAGATTGAGAGCGCTCGTTTAATATTTCCTTTCCTCCCAGTCCCTCTTCGGGACGAGACGAGTTACCATTTCTCACTGTACTGTGATTTATTTGGAAAGAAACGATTGATTTACTGATGTATAAATAATAATAATAATAAATAAATAATATTTTGCACACATCAAGGCCTTGAAAAATAGTTTTACGATTGCCTTTTTTTTTTCTAAGTAGGATTTCTGAGGGCTAACCTCTCCTCCCGCTGGCGACACGCCGGAGAGTTAATGCATAGGTCCCGGTTGAACCTATCGTATTGAAGAACACATGAGGGACTTGTGACGCAAGAGATTGGCCCCGCCCCGGTGCCGGTCCTGACCAATCATTATCGGTCTGGCAGCACTAACACGGACACACCGCTGCCGACGAGGAAGGTCGACAGTAGGACAGCATAATTTCCCTTAATAATACCTCGGATTATATCAGAAGTCTATCAAACGTTACGATCACCACTAACCATACTGACGTTAGATTAAGCGGTTGTACAGTAGTCGATACAACAGTTGCTAGTTAGCTGTTAGTTTACCAGGTTATTGTGCATAGTACCCCTAGCTTAGCCAGTGACCATGGCTGCGCTCAGATTGTCCTACCACAGGATTCTAGACAGGATCGAACATATTCTACCTGCAAAACTGAGACCATTGTACAACCATCCAGCAGGTAAGGCCAATCATCTCAGGTAACAGAAATATGAATAGAGTGCAGGATATTTAGCTCTATATGAACTCGTTGTCCTCCATAGTCTGTCCTGTATAGCCATCCTATAACGTCAGAGATCGGGGATGCTTTTGTTTAAACCGTGTTTTTGCATTGTAACCATAGACCGTATACAATGTAGTAAAACTGTCATTTGTCAACGTTGTTGTTAAGTTGTGTTTGTATATCGATATCCTTGTTCAGCTAGGAACTATAAAGAACTGGAAAAAAATAAAGTGATGTGAAGCATACATTTAGAGCAAGAAAAGGGTATCGGAATTATTTGCAGAGATAATCTGCTGGGATAACACCAATTAAATGTTTACTTTGCTGTGGCGGTAAAAGTCAAGGTATCACTCACATTATTTGAGCATGACTTTCCCCAATGTCTTTGTGCATTCAGTTGTGCAAATTCAGCCTTCTAATTGCAATGCAAACAAAAGTTGGATCTGTGTGTTCTACCTGAAGCTAGAAGCTCAAACTCCCATCTGCAGGGGGTGGTCGGTAGAGACCAATATGGCATGGGCTTTCCTGGCTGTTGTAACTTTTTAGAAGAGGCATCTTTATTAGCTTGAAAGCACAATCTGTTATAAAACACAATACCCAAATATTTGTAGTAAACCCGTGGTTGGTGACTTTCTGGTTCAGACATTTACTGTTATCAGCGACAGTTCACACTTGTTTTGTCTGTACAAGGGTAACAAAATGTTGAGCACATTTTTCTAGGACAACTTCCTGGCTGACTATAAAAAAGGGGTCCTCATTACAACATTATTCATATAGGTATTTGTCAATTGTCTAACCATATGAACCAATCAGATTGTTTGCGAGGAGTTTCTCATAGTGTAAATAATACCAATTACAAGTTCATAACGAGAGCCTCATTTATGTTTCCTCTTTGATTCCTAGGCCCAAAGACTGTGTTCTTCTGGGCCCCGATGTTTAAATGGGTAAGGACATCTTGTACCAGTAGCGTTAATATTATAACAGTGAAGAACTGGATCACATTAAGTAAATAATTCCTTCTCTCTTCACTGCAACAGGCCCTGGTCGGTGCTGGCCTGGCTGATATGAATCGGCCCGCAGAAAAACTCAGCTTGTCGCAGTCCTGTGTACTGACAGCTACAGGTAAACAGTGGGGTACAAAGATCGTGATGCATGAACATGCAACATGCAACCCAAAAAAAGATCCAGCCCAGTGTAGAACTCAGTCCTCCCCACTTCAACTGTTAAAACCGTTTTTCATTCAAGGTAGATCAAGGAGGCCAGCTCCCTATCATCAGCCCTTTTTCAGAAGTAGTTTCCCAAGGGGGCATTCAGGTTTCATTGACAAGCCTTTTGTCTTTTTTTTCATTGTTACAAGCCTTTCAAAGATGAGACGAGCAAACCTCTACTTAATAGAGTGTCACCCTCCATAGCTGACTTAACACAAGTGCACATCCTGGGTTTTAAGATTCAAAATAAGATTTAAAAAAATTCCAGTCACATTAGAAAGTAAAGCAATGAAGAAGACGGTCCAACCTCAACTCCTGAACCATTAGATTGAACACGTGCAGTGGCCCGTTAAACTTATATACTCTGTACCATTGCTTGTGACATCGACTGGACTGTCAGATGTTGCACAGTTTGAAATGACGTCAAACAATTCATGAGCTCGTGTCAGAGGCCGGTGCACCAGTCCAAGCATGGATCTCCTGCAAACAAGCCTATCTGGGCCTCTGGGACCAATACATACCCTCTGTCCAAGTAAACATTTCCCTGCGCGCATGCTAAGCGACTCGCTTTTTGTTTTCTGGTTTCAGGTTTGGTTTGGTCCAGATATTCTTTGGTCATCATCCCAAAGAACTGGAATTTGTTTTGTGTCAACTTCTTTGTCGGCGGTGCAGGTGCCTCCCAGCTTTACAGGATCTGGAAGTGAGTGTCTTTTTTTTTTTTTGCAGATAGCCTGCGTCTCTATAACTATAATAATAATAATAAATAAAATGTATATAGCGCTTAATATGGTACTCTAAGACGCTTGTATCATATATGTAAGACTATATGTATCATGGCTACTGTTCTCGTTCCTTCACATCCTTTGTGTACTAGTCTCCCTCTCACTTTTGAGTTACTGTTAAACTAGGTGTGTGTGTGTGTGTGTGTGTGTGTGTGTGTGTGTATGTATGTGTGTATCTCACATTAAATTCAGACTCAAAGAATAACGTGCCACAACATTCTCCTAAATAGGTTGTCATTTGCCTGTTAAGGGTTGTGATCTTGTTTATTTCTGTTATAGCTACAAACAAGAGCAGAAGGCTGAAGCCAAGGCAGCAATAGAATCTGCAGCGGCTGCAGAACCTGCTGCTGCAGAATCCTGAGTGTTGAGAAACCTCAATGCCGTTAAAGGGAGACTACTCACTGATGACATTGTCATGCCCCATCGCCAACAACCCCTTCTTCTCCATAACATTGGACCTCCATTACATCCTCGTCATAACCATTATTTTACCACAGAAAGCAACAGCCTCGCACACACACCTGCTGGAGGTTCAGGTGCACTTTGTTGTTGAAGGATGGTTGTCAGTATTTTACCCTTCTCCACAAATGTTATGATTCTACATGATCAGTCATTCAAGTTAATCTGTTACATCATGCACCTTTTGGTGAGTACTTTTTTCCATTATGTCAGCTTTCATGGAGCATCATTTAACATAATTACTAAAAAAAAGAAAGATCTATGTCCAGTAAGAACTCCCCAAAATGTTGTTTATTTTAGCATTTATTATTTGGTGATTTCAGAATCATCCTTCATTGCAAATCAAGGCTTTCAGAGTAGCAATGTGTTAGCGCCATAGGCCCTTTTTTATTAATTTTAACTTTATGTTCTATTGTAACCTTAAACAATTATTTACCAAGGTTACATTTTGAGCAGCTATGTTGAAGATAGTCCTTATTCATTCTCGCCCAGCCAAGAACTGATTTGTTTTGCTATTCGTCGACGGTTCTCTCCTTGAAAGCGGTTTATTGCATCCTTGTTACACGACATGTATTCACTAGTTTTGAATTCCCTGATTTCTAGCAATAACTTGTCTGACCTGCTGACTTTGGAAAAATGTAATATAGTTAAATTTGTCTCTGGCTATGTAATGGCTGTATGCTAATAAAATGATCTAAAACCATGTGGATGGACATTTATTTTAAGATTGACTATCCAAAGTACTTTCCTAAATATGTTTAATGCGTGTAGTATTTGGACATACATTCAAGCAGTGAGATTTCAATCAGCTAAGAGTTAAATACAGAAATATTAACTTGGAGGCATAAACTGTATTAAATGAGTTCTCAATGCGAGTTTTTACTTCAATTAGATTAAAAAACATTTACCATGCTTGTTTGGCCCAAGGGAGCAAATCTATGACCATTTGAGATTCAGACTGATTGTAGTTGTATATTTAAGAGCCTTAAGCCAGTGCTGTGATTTCCCACGACAGATTGCTAGGAGGAACCTGTTTAAGTCTAGCTAACATGACATTAAGGGCAGAAATGTAGAATATAGTAACTGGTCATGTTCCCTTGAGCCAGGGAACCTAGGATTTACCATTTTAATTTAGCCATCTTTCAGGGGACTAGGATCGACACCCTGGCCTTTTCAAAACCAGGTATTTTTATTTGGACTACAAAAATGACCATGTCCCTTACCAAGTTGTGCCAGTGACTAAAGTCACTAGCGCAACTTGTCACGTGTTGCGAAGTTTTAGTCTAAGGCTGAATCGATTAAGAGTAAACATTTTAAGAGCCATTATTGCAGTGTGATCTGTTAAAAGGGCACAGCCATGAACAGATCAGGGAATCATTTGCCGTCACAGCCAAAAATGCAAAGTTGTTTTTTTGGCCATCAGGCACACATTTGATGAATCCTTGAAATGATGTGAACGCTGTCCTATGTAGAAACTATGGACACTTTATAATTGATAGATACACCCTTGAATGTCATACATCCTTCATAGAAGGCGGACGTGTTCTCAACTTGACTTTATACATGTACAAAATTTGCCTCACAAAACGTTATCCAAGAAAAGATTTATTTATCAACAGCCCACACAAACAGATTTAGCGTTTTCCTCCAACACGTGGTGCATTGACCTTCATGGGCTTTGCAATCTTGGTTTTTGGGGCCGCCTTGGTTGGAGCCTGTCAAAGAGAAATGAACGTTTCAAGATAGCAATTAAGATCGTTGTCCATACCACACTAAACCCAGGTTCAGAGAATCAGTAGTATTTGACAGACTATAGCCAAATACATGGGAATGAAACGGCCATATTGAAGCTCGTCAGGACCACCTGTCACGCAATTCTGTGATTTAATGCACTGGTTTAAATGTCCCATATCATTGCCATTATTTCTCTAGGAATTGATCACCAATTCAAACATGTGTAGAATCATCATCGCTAGTTCTTTCAATATGCCTTGCAATTCTATAATATCCCAATCATACACGTATGCAACATTTAACATTGTAGGAGAATATGGAGGCCGACCAATGGTGTGTCAATGAAGACGTCAAGGGCCAGTACTATGATCACCAGTTAGTCTATGGCTTCAGGTGTGGCATGAGCACTGCTGCGGAGGCTGTAAAACACAGTCCCGCAACAGCGCATAACACAGATTACACTGTGCACACCATCCACCTTCAGCCAAAATGGAAAATAATCAGTTTAACTCTTTAATCCTCAACATAAAGTTTGACGCAGCAGGACCAAGATGTACATGTATAGGAAGGAAAAATACACCAGCCGACTGGGTAGAATTTAAGCAGCTTTCTGTTACTCTCCAGTAGCACTATGCTTGCTTGAGTAGCTGGGGCTATCCTTTGTAAATCTAGATTTAAAAACGGGCAAGTCGGCTTCATGTTACCTTTGTTGTGGTGGTCGCTGGCTTCTTGGTTGCCTGCTTGGCCTTCTTGACCTCCTTGGCAGCCCTAGAACACCCAGATAAACTGTTAGATGGTCTTCACAAATCAATCTGCACGACTACAAATACATTACACTTCTGCCCGAAACTATAGTCTCATGCACCATTGCATTGATTTTAACAAATGCCATTGGAACGTGATGTTATCATACATTAGTGGTAGTCTGCAAGAATCCTGTATGGTACACTCAGAATCCTTATTTTGAGTTCTACATTCCAATCATAGACATATGCAAAAGTTTAGATTGTAGGAGAGTATGGAGGCCGACCAATGGTGTGTCAATGAAGACGTCAAGGGCCAGTACTATGATCACCAGTTAATCTATGGCTGTAGGTTTGGCATGAGCACTGCTGCGGAGGCTGTAAAACACAGTCCAGCAACAGCACATATCACAGACTACACTGTGCACACCATTAACCTGCAGCCAAAAGGAAAATAACCAGTCTACAAGTCTCAATCCAAATGGCATTGGGACTGTGACGTTATTCTACATTAGTGGTCGTCTGCATGAATCCTGTGTGGTACATTCAGAACATTTATTTTAAGCCACTTTCACTCAGTTTTGCTGCTAGAGATCCTAATATCAACCAGAAAGATCAACCAAAAAAAAAAAAAAGGACTGATATGGATCAGCTATGCTAGCAGAAAATAATTTCCTTGAGTTAATTGGAAAACAGAAAATACACTTGCATCTTTGTTCAAGCAAGCATCAGGATTAATAAAGTTCCAACACTCTTAAAAATGAATTAACCTAATCTTTAAGGCAGGGGTGATCTCTAAAGGCAATACATTTACTTAAAATGATTTCACATATGGATTGATAGCAGGTTATCAGTGGTAAGAATAAGTGATATGCACTCAAGCCAAGAATAATAATAAATATATATATATACACGTAAAATGCTATTTCAAGCTGACTAGCATCAGTTTGAATGCACTTTGCACATTTTGAGTCCACATTTTTACTCTGCTCTTAGTGGAGCTGCAGAGGCGAGTACTCTTCTCGTCCCGTGGAGGTGTATCAACATACCTGATGGCCTGCTCCCGCTGGGCCTTGCGAACCTCTGGCTTCTGGTTCCTCTTGGCCATGATATCAGCAAGAGAGGCACCAGTAATGGCCCTCTGGAACTTCACGGCGCGACGTGTGCGCTTCTTTGCTACCTCTTCCTGTCAAAATGGATGGGAAAGCCTCCAAATCAGTACATTGTTAACCCTTTCCCAATTCTTACTACCGGGTTAACATTCACCAGTCTTTCAATACACCATCCATTCTACATTCCAATCATACACAAATGCAAAAGTTTGGATTGTAGGAGAGTATGGAGGCCGACCAATGGTATAATGTCAATGAAGACTTCAAGGGCCAGTACTATGATCACCATTTAGTCTATGGCTGCAGGTTTGGCATGAGCACTGCTGCAGAGGCTGTAAAACACAGTCCTGCAACAGCACATATCACAGACTACACTGTGCACACCATTAACCTGCAGCCAAAATGGAAAATAACCAGTCAGTCAACAAGTCTCAATCCTAAACATGGGACACCTGCATAAAAAAAAAACAAGTCCCTGAGAAAACTTACAGATTGGCCCTTCTTGTGCTTGCGCCTGTACAGAACTGTCCAGTTGATCTGTCTAGGATTCCTCTTTGACAGGAAGGCGGCCTCGCACTTGCCATTCAAGAACTGGAAAACCTGTTGAAAGTTGAAATACTATGATGCTATTGACAGGACTCTTGCGTGATTTTGATACGAATGGCAGGTGAAAAGTGGATAGCATGAATGCCGTCTCCACAGCCATCATGTGCTGGAGTGTTGAATAGGCAGGGTGAAGCAGTTCGTTTATTGCAACAACTATAAACAACGTACGTGTAGTTAGCAACCATAGCTATGTCATTCCATGCCGACAAGGCCGGCATCAATAACTTATCTGTATGTGGCTTTCATGGCATAGTTACCACTTTAAAAAAACATTGGAACACAGTAAGCCCACACTTGTTTGACTGATCAAATGTGAAAAGCGAGACACGATAAATAAAAAAACACGTATATCTCAAAGAAGCGTTACCTTTCCGTCTATCCTGGCGTATCGGCGGCCATGACCGGGGTAGATTTTATACCCGCTAAAACTGCACAACTCGACCCTGAAAAGGACAAATACACACCACCATTGAGTTTAACATAATATTCCTAACCAAAACGATCATAACGTTAAGTTAGTGCTTATTTATATACTAGGATGATCATAGATTATATTCCTGGAACTCACTTCATGATGGCTACGAGAGGGCACAAAACCGGAAAGAAAGACAAGCGGATACGGAAACTAAATAATGTCACCTGAATTTGGATTTATGAACAATTGTAATATATATGTTTCGCTGTTAAAAATGCAAAATGCGTTTCAAATAATCTCCTACATACATAAAAAATAAATAAATATATATATAATTTGTATTTTATGCCTTTTATCCAATTGTCGACGTAATCACTGCGCCAACGGTAGGAGCGTAGCTATGGTTGCCGAGTGTTTAGCAGAAGCGGGAACGAATGAACAGAAATGTTAGCGAAATAATAATCCGAATCACACATGCTGCTAATACTAAACTTAACGGATCGGTCTGTGGTGCATTGAGCTCAACAGGCAGGCTTCAACTGAGCAAAAGATTGTTGTTTGGAACATCTGTGATCAGTGTGCATAAGAGTGTAACTGTTGTACCAGCGTCGCCAGCCTTCTTGACAGGGCTGTGGAGATGGGGGTATCCGATTTTAAACTTGATGCAAACGCTGGTAAGCTTCATAATAAGGGCTGAATGACAATTCAATGCCTGAACTTTATGCGTTTCGATAACTCTCCGCTGGGCCTACAATTGTTGCTAGTGCTAATTAGCAGTAGAATGGCCCAAAGCTAATGTTGATGTGAGCTAGCGTCGGCACCAGGATGAGTGTTGTTGTATCGGTGATGTACCATAAGCCACAAGGTGCTGCAGCATCATATTCAGTTATTCGCTTTTAAACCTAGACACTTTGAGACATTAATAACTATCAGTTGATACGAATCATTAATAATAATGATGGAAATTATTTGGTTCGTATCATCAACTTGCCATTAGCTTGTTCTGCCTGCTATTGTTGTGATGGTTGTCACAACTTGTCCGTGTTTAAGCAATATCATCTTCTATTAACTTCGGAGTGTAATATTGTTGTCTAAACTGATCAGGAACCGTTCTGTCTGTATGATCATGCTGGTTCAAATGTTGTTTGTGTAATAACTACTTGTTTCAAATGTGTTATGTTTGTGTTGGCTCATGATGTTAACAGTTTAATAGGAAAATTACATCCAACCAACCGTCCAACCCCTTCCGGTCCATTGTTTTAGGCCCTGTGGTGGACCTCTCAGCCCAGGGAATCCATAAGTTGGAACCGAGTTTTACATGCTCAGATGAAACCCATACCCTCATTCTGGATCGCAACAATATCATGAAACTAGACCATCTTGAAAGAAGTCCAGGGTTACAACAGGTGCTCACTCGCTCTCTCTCTTCTATTGATACATATATTTGTATGTAAAGTTTATTTTTGTGTGTGTATGTATATGTTTCTATATATATATAATTGCTGTCATTGTCCCCAGCTCTCTGTTGCCAGCAACCGTCTGGTGCGGATGATGGGTGTGTGCCGGCTAACAGCGCTAAGGGTTCTGAACCTGCCCAATAACAGCATTGGTTACATCGAGGGCCTTCGGGACCTGCCTCAGCTTGAGTGGCTCAACCTCTCCGGTAACAACATCAAGGTACGTGGATGGGACGTTAGGAAAATTATTTATCCCCGACTGCTATATCATGTATTTGTTATATTTATTAGTGCACACTTAAGCGGCAGCAGGTTTTTTTTCGGCGGACCAAAGAAAATGTGAAAATGTAGTATTTATTTATTTATTTATTTGGAGTATTTACTATCGTCCTCTATTTTCTTTAGGTCATTGAGCAACTTCACAACTGCATTTCCCTGCAACACCTGGACCTGTCCGACAATAACATATCAACTCTTGGCGATTTGACCAAGCTGTTGGCCTTAAAAGTAAGGATTCAGAGGAAGTGAGAAGTAGCAAGCCATCCATTCTTCATGTACGACTCACCTGTTTAGATTTGCTGCCATGTTCTTTTTATTGCAGACACTCTTGCTTCACGGGAACAGCCTAACGACACTCCGTACGATTCCTGCCCACCTACCCACGCGTCTATCGATTCTCTCCTTGGCGGAAAATGAGATAAGGGATCTCAATGAGGTAGCTCTCATGCAGAAACCGTTTAACTGTATTAAAATCAACATAAGTTAGATTTATTTCTCCCCCTCCATCTAACTGGTGCTCCTTCTGTGCTCTACTTTAGGCCTCCTACTTTGCACCTCTCCAGGAACTGGAGCAGCTCTCTATTATGAGCAATCCATGTGTGATGTCCACCCGTCGCTGCCAGGGTTTGACTACAGACCTTACGTCATGAGCTGGTGCCTGAGCCTCAAGGTGCTGGACGGCTATGTGGTTACACAGAAAGAAAAGTGAGCAAAACAACGTGGACCTAAGCCTCAATATTACTCCCCTGAAATGAATGTCGTCATCTTGGGTAGTTATCTCACCGTCTAGTAGCAGTAATGTATTTCTTCCACTACCAGTTTAAAGGCAGAATGGCTGTACAGCCAGGGCAAAGGTCGCTCGTATCGACCGGGTCAGCACGTGCAGCTGGTCCAGTACCTGGCCACCGTGTGTCCCCTGACCACCAGCCCAGCCCTGGAGACGGCCGAGGACGCCAAGCTGGAGAAGATCCTCAGTAAGCAGAGGTACGCACGCACACACACACACACACACACACAAACACACACACACACACAACACACACACACACAGCAGGCCCCCAGTGGTTAATGTTGATAAAGCAGCATCAAAGTGCACATTACTGATACCCTGTTCTACGGCTCTACCCAGAGTGAAATTTACTGTGATCCGAGCAACATGTTTGCTTTGGTTTTTTGTTTTCTTTCAGGCTTCACCAAAGGCAACTGTTGCAGCAGACAGGAGGCTCTCCCAGCCCGCCTCGCCCTACTCACTTGGACGTGGAGACCCTCAGTCCACAGCATACTGCCCCTCTGGCCCCAGTAATGGCAGACAATAGATCCACCCCAACAGGCGCTGTTCCATCGGCCAGAGAGATGGGTGAGAGGAGCTTGCTACAACTGGCAAGGGATTGTTTCATGTCATTTCTGTGCTATGAACATCACTTCAGTGGTGCCCAACCTTTTTCGGAGTCGCGGAGCCCTTGAAAGTGTTCACGGCCCACATCCGCCCAGAAGTTATATGGTTACCGAACAGTGCTAATCGGAGGACGTTTATTTTAACAATCATATGCAGTCTCATACATACAGTGCAGTAGTGGTAAAAAGAAGAAGAGATGTGTTAATAATAACCTTATATGCATGGAACATTCACATAATGTTAGGAACGATATTGTCTCAGCAACGCCGGTGCTGATAAAACCAACCGTAATAGGAGCCCCCTATTGTTGACTCACCTAATGAGACGGCTTATGTTGCGTGGCAGACGCCAAATGCTTAATGTCTGGCTTAAGGGATAGCAGTCTCAGTCTTGGATTGGGCTCAACATTCAGTTTACTCATGTATTTCGTCTTCAATGCCAGGAAAGCCAGTCTCCCAGAGATTCGTCTTCAGGGCATCAGAAATCGCAGAGCTCTGCTGGACAGATCGGGAGACTCGACCAAGTGAAAGCTTTGTTGAGTATCCCGATCTGACAAAACCAAAGGTTTGTCAGGTACTTCTGTGCGAAAGCTAGTTCCAATGCGCTGAGACACGATTTCACTTCTCTTTTGCACTCTGGCCTTTGAGGGTCACTGTAGCTGGCGAAGGGGTTTTGCAGGCATTTTCTTTATAGCCAGCGCTACGCTATGTTCATTGCAGTTGACAGACAGCTTTTACCCAGGTACTGGGCAAGCACTGCACTGTGCTGGCCCAGCATCGCACAGGCGCCTTCAGAGCTCAATCCTACACTTTTGGACCAATCAATACCGCAATTTTATTTCCATTTTCAGATCATCGCTCATCCCACGTAGGATGGCCTACCATAAGTTCCTATCACATTGCTCAGGCTTTTCGAAAGGTTTAAAGTAAAAATAACAAAGAATGATTATTGTTTTTACATAGAATAATGTTTTTGTAATAGAATTAATATAAATAAAAATGTATGGTGTGTTTGTGTTTTGCGTCGCCGACCTGCATTACCGTTGTTTCAGCGAGTACAGTGGCAGCGGATCACGGCCAACTGAATCGCTGCACTACTTTATAGTGGATAGAACGTTTACTGTAGACAGCTTTGTATCAAATAAGGAGAAAACATCAATAACAATTTAATTGTAATTTGGTTTGTCAATCTTTCACCCATTCCTGTTCCAGAGCCCACGGTTCAGTACAACACCTGGATGAGGTCGGACTCCTCCCACCAGCCGGGGCCTGTGCTTCGCAGCACCAGAGCAGCAGCAGAGGAGTCCCTCCACCTGGAGGACGTGCAAACAGACGAGGATAGACCCAGCGGCAGCCTGCTTTCCGCCGTCTCCACCTTCCTGCCCGCGGCTGCCGACGTAGGAGAGCCCAAGGCGGCTCTCTCAGAGAGCGAGGACGAGACCGAAACGTTTGAGCCCGACTCTCTGGCCCCGGAACGCCCATCCCTGCCAAGGAAGTCACTTATCGCAGACATCTGTTATCAGTGTCCAGAGACGGTGCGACAGGAGACTGTCATCGATACGGAAAGCCAGGCGACGGCCGGTCACCGTGAGGGCGCTGATGTCTCAACAGCTTGTCCACCCGTCGTCGGGCCCAGCCGGGCGCAGGTCGGACCGGCACCAGGAACCCCCCCAGTCAGTGGGGGGGGGGAGGTGCTGGAGGAGCCCCAGCAGAAGGTGGTAGTGGACCTGGACGGAGACAGGGCAGCGGTGAGGATACAGTCATGGTGGCGGGGCCAGTACGCCCGCCACTACCACCCCGTCGCCCGGGAGGTCCGCAGTGAGATCCGCCTGCACAGGATGCAGGAGCACATAGTCTTCCTATCAGGGGAGCTGGAGAGGTATGTTGATGGCTGATCTCCTGCTTCATGTATGTAACGAAGTCCCCTGTGCTATTTTTAAAGATCATGCAACTGTTCAGTTACCTGCGACTTGACGTCATTTGCTTGCAGGGTTTATTCACAGATTTACAGAACTTGCCTGTCTTGTCCTGCAGAATGCAGGGACGCTATGAGGAAGAAAGGTTGCAGAGGATGGTTCAGGAGGAGGCTGTCAAATTTCTTTGGAAACAGGTGAGGGATGTGAAGCTTTTAACGTAATACATGTTCAAATATATGCGTCGAAAGCAATATTCTGCCCCTTTTTCCATCCTCGTTATGACTACATGGGAATGCTCCGCCCACAGCTCCAGTCAATGCAGCGGTGGCAGCACTCTGTCGAGGGGCAGCTAGCCAGCATGAAGCCCTGCGAGGCCCCGGCTGTGACGCCGGCTCCTGCGTCCTGTCAGCCCTTGGTCCCAGCGGCTTGCTGCAGCACCACAGAACCGGCCCACACGCAGTCGTCCTTCCCGGACTCCGGCTTCCAGTCAACATGTGAGCAGCAGGTGGCCCTGGAGGACAGCTTTCTCAGCAGCGGCACTGTGGACTCCCTAGAGACTGTGCGGGCCCTGGCCCTGGCCAACCCTGGGGGCTGTGTGTCCCTAGCGGGCGGGGACAGCGCTGATTGCAGCCTGCTGGAGCAGTACCTGTCCTCCGTACAGCAGAGGGAAGAGGAGGAGGAGGAGGACGGCATGTCCGGCGCCAGGACTGAAGGTTCTCAGCCCCCGTCGCCTCTGTCGCCCAGCAAAACGCCACCGCGGACCAACACGCAACACGCACGTCAGGGTGGGGACAAAGAATCCACACCCTGATGCGCACGGACAAACAAAACTCGTCTCCCCGGGTTCCATCTGTTGAAAAAGACTCTTGACCAAACTAGCTCCACAGAGACGTGCGCTTAGAGTCTGGATTTACTCTCGTGATTGGTCCTAGTTTGGACCTCTGCAACATGCATGTCTGAAACCAGCATCGAATGTGTTACATTTTTGGCTTTGAAAAGATGGCTTATTGCTCAGCTGGGCAAAACCATGTGTAGCTAATGGACACAAATAGGCCTTGTACTTATTTCGTTCACTTATTTGCAAATGAAAACAAATGAATGTTTGTTTTATTATATCAAGGAAATTATGTGTTCGAATTAAAGAAGGTTGTTGCCTTCTAAACCCGCCTGATGAGGAAGACGGGGGAGGTTAAAATATATCACCTATTTTGTGTTAATTTAATTTATTATGCACTTATACAAAAATAGTAGCTTTCGTAAATGTGAGGAATTTCTCACCAGTATCCTGATGATATATAATACTAATTAATGCATTTCAGGGCTATGTTCTATACACATGCTCTAGCCATAGACTGTACAATAGGCTAAAGCAGAAGCGTCATCTGCAAAACCACCACTGGAAAGCAAGAAGAGATCACTACATCTGACATCTTTACTTTAAACCTGCTCTCTTTTCTTTTTGACTTCCTCTTTATGTCTTTGACTCCACTATAATTTCCATTAAATAGGGAAACACTAAACAACTTCTGATAATTTCATGCCAATAATTGCAAACTTGTCCGTACATAAATCTGGCCTTTAAATCACTGCAATGCGCACCAGAGGTTTGCGTTATGTTATGTTCTATGTACTATAGCAAGCTATTGATCTGGTTCTCTCTTCCTTATGCTGCTTGCCATAATCTTTGTACTTAACAGAAATACAAATTCAAAACAAACTGAGAATAAAGTTAACGCATTATTTTAAATCACCTAGTGTTTGAATTCAATGACTGAATCAGTGGGCTCAGTGCGTCAAATCTGACCGATTTCCATTTCAATCAATCACAAATATTGTGTTTTACATTTATTTGTCTCGAGGGCTTATGATATCCTCCACACTAGGCATTTGAACATATACAATTGCTGATCACTAATTTCATTGAATTTCAAGTTGTTTAGTCAACTTTGTAACACTTGTGGTGTTCCCGGTCAAAAATGACCGCCATAGGAAATGAATGGGTGATCCTAGCTTGTGTTCATCCATCAGATAGTACACAACCACAAATCCACCACCACCACACACGCACACACACCTACACTCACGTGCACAACACACACACACTTTCACGGACACGCACACACACACACACGTTCAGGCACGCACGCACGCACACACACACACACCCCACCCCACGTGAACCCCTTTCAGACTGAACTGAACCACACTTTCAATACAAAATGTATGATATCTTCTCACAGATCCCCTATATGTAGCTTGCTTGTGCATCGCTCGTATTTTACTATGAACACAATGAGTCGGCGCCCGATCAGACGATTTTCTGTCAGAGAGGCTCTTGACCTTTTTTTTCAAACTGATGAGGGGATTGAAGTTGAACCAGAAATAGAGGAGGAAGTCTCAGAAATAGAAGACAACGATCCTGATTTTGATCCAGACCATCATGAGACCAAACAGTCAACAGATGGCGAGGAAGAGGCCCCTGAGGAAGAGGCCCCTGGGGAAGAGGCCCCTGAGGAAGAGGCCCCTGGGGAAGAGGCCCCTGGGGAAGAGGCACCTGGGGAAGAGGCCCCTGGGGAAGACAAACCTGAGGTGGAATTCCAGTCCGAGGATGGCAACTTTCTCTGGTATTCATCCCCCCAGGACAGATGAGGCAGAGCAAGAGGGGAAAGCGTCATTAGGATGACACCAGGGCCAACACGGTATGCAACATCTCGTGTGGATGACATCAAGTCCAGCTTCCAGCTCTTTTTTCCAGAGTCCATTGTGGAAATTATACTGGCGATGACAAACCTGGAAGGGGGACGTGTGTTTGCGGACACATGGAAGGCATTGGACCAGGTAGACCCCCAAGCCTACATGGGTCTGTTGATTCTAGCAGGAGTACATCGGTCCAACAATGAGGCTACAAAAAGTCTGTGGGATGCAGAGTCAGGAAGGCCTATATTCCGGTCAACTATGTCCCTGCAGCAGTTTCATGTCCTCTCAAGAGTAATCAGATTTGATGACAGAGCTACACAACCTTTCCGCTGGCGAGACGACAAACTGGCTGCCATCAGGAACGTTTGGGACAGGTGGGTGGAGTGCCTACCACTGATGTACAATCCAGGCCCTGAGGTGACAGTGGACGAGCGCCTGGTCCCTTTCAGAGGTCGCTGTCCATTCAAACAGTACATCCCAAGCAAACCAGGCAAGTATGGGATCAAGATCTGGGCAGCATGTGATGCCAGGAGCAGCTACGCCTGGAATATGCAGGTTTACACAGGGAAACCTGTTACTGGAAGGCCAAAAAAAAACAAGGCATGCGTGTTGTGTTGGACATGACAGCCGGTCTCAAGGGGCATAACATCACTTGTGCTAACTTTTTCACAACACATGGGCTTGTTGAGCTGCTGAAAAGAAAGCTCACCATGGTGGGGACAGTGAGGAAGAAGAAGCCTCAACTTCCCCCTGCACTGGTTTCGACCGGAGGGAGAAATGCACTCGCATCCAAATTTGCTTTCAGTGACACACACAGTCTTGTGTCATATTTGCCCAAGAAAAATAAGTATGTCATTCTGATGAGCACTCAACACAAATACGCGACTGTCAGCAAAGCAGAGCACAGGAAACCCCAGATCATCCTGGACTACAACAGAAATAAAGGAGGCGTTGACTGTCTTGATAAGGTAATGTATATTTTCATCTGTCATGCATTTGATTTACTTTATTCATGTAAAACATTTTGTGTAAGACAGATTTAATATTGTTTCAAATCTAGTCATTGTTTCTTTCATTGCAGCTTACTGGTACATACACCTGCAAGTGAATGACAGCTCGTTGGCCTGTGGCATTGTTCCACAACATCCTGTCAGCATGCAAAACAGGGGCAGAAACTGAAGAGATGCGAGCTCTGTGCAAGTCTTACATGTTTCAAATGTGATGCATATGTTTGCAAGGCACACTGCGACCTGATTGCAAAATGCCACTCCTGTGTTTGAACACACACACACACACACACACACACACACACACACACACACACACACACACACACACACACACCACACACACACACACACACACCACACACACACACACAGACACGATGTGTTCATGTTGATGTTCTGTGAATTTGGTCTCTGTTTTGATTTTTCTCTTTTTTTTTTACAATAAATGTTAATTTTGGAATACAACTTTCAATTTCTGTGTCTATTCACTGCAGTTATTCATGTAAACCAGTAGTCTGAGACATTGTTTACAGGTTAAAAGGGAGTTCAATAAAATTTGGTAATGATCATTGTTTTTTTTGTTATTGTAAGGGCAGTTAAAACAGGCCGGTCAAATTTGACCGGGAGCACCATAGTAAGGGGGGAGAACCGAAGTAACACGACACAAGAGCAGAGTTCATATACCACGTGAGTAGAATTTTGTGAACTTAACACACGTAAGAAATGTTTTATTACCGTACAAAATCATTTCAAATGACTTTAACATATGTTAACCGTATATTATTACATGAACACTGACCTTGTGCCTCTTCGGCAGGTGCTAAAACAATTAAATATTTAAACTGTATCGCTATCTTTGTGTCTTTGTTAACGTTTCTGTTGCGTTCTGTTCTTCTCCTTCGTTCGCGCCAGGAACCCGCTCTCAATACAGCACATTATTTCAACATAAAAGTCCTTCCAACAAGGCAGAATATAAGGCATTATAAATTCACCAAAAAATAAAAGCTCATAATAATTATAGCTCATGAATACTCAATAGTGCTGTGTTTTCTTGAGAACTAATTTAGAAATCGGGTCCTTTACATTAATTATAGAAAATAATTTCTTCTCTTTCTTACAATTATTTTTTCTTTCTAAGTAGCTCCTAGCAGCAGGACCAGTTTCTGCACAGGACGCTCCAACAAAGAGAGCTTACTCAAACGCTCACCCTTTTCGCTCAGTCTCTTATCTCCAACAGAGATTTTTGCTCTTCTTACAAGTCCATCCTTTCCCTTGACAGTCTCTATGACTCTTGCAAGTTTCCACTCACCTCTAGGGGACAGTTCATGTTGTCCATGACAACATCACCTACTTGCAAGTTTATTTTCTTATGCCATTTCTGTCTTGCCAAGATGCTATGCAGATATTTTTGTTTCCAGCGGCTCCAGAACTGCTCCGCTAAATGTTGCTCCCTTCGCCATCTCTTTGCTCTGTATACGTCCTCTCTGGGGAATGGGCCGGGCGGAGGCAGTGCTGGGCCGGTCTACATTTAGATGAGGTGATTGGTGGTCAAAGGCTCCAGACTATCAGGACTGAACAAGGTGTCTACAGTGAGGGGTCTTACTCTTGACTATAGCCATAGCTCCATATAGCAGAGTTTGTAGTACAGAGTCAGTGTGTCTGAGTTGAGGACACTTCTGACTGTTTTGATCCGACGCTCCCACACTCCACCTGCATGACTTGACTGGGGTGCGTTCATCACAAAGTCACATGGCCTTTGTGACATAAACAAGCTCAGTCTGTCGGTGTCAAGCTCTTGTAAAGCAGCCTTGAATTCATTCTTGGCACCAACGAAATTCATGCCTTGATGGCACTGGATATGGCGGACAGCATCTCTGATGACGATGAAGCATCGCAAGCTGTTAATGAAGGCATCGGTAGACATGTCCTCTAGCATTTCCAGGTTGATAGCCCGTGAACAAAAGCAAGTAAAGAGCAGGCCATATCGTTTGTGACGTTTCCTTCCCTCTGTTGTCACGAAGGGACCCAAGCAGTCCATTCCACAATAATTGAAGGGATGGGAGGGCTCCATGCGTCCTTCAGGTAAGTCACTCGTACGTTGGCCCTCTGATGGTCTCCTAAGTCTTCGACAGATCACACACTGGCGAATGAATGAAGACACAGCTTGGCTCATACCTGGTATCCAATATCCACTGGATCTCTTCTCATTGGCCGTAAAGCCCTTGCCTTGATGCTTGGTATTTTCGTGATTGTGAGCTATTATTAGCTTTGTGACCTGATGCTCTTTGGGAATGACAATGGGATGTTTAAGTGAATCTGAGAGGGACGAAGTGTGTGAGTGTTCCTCCCACCTTCACAACACGTCTTTGTCGATAAAGACATCAAGTTGGTAGTTCGTTGTTTTTAATCAATTGATTTATTTTCTTTAACTGTTCAATTTCTTTCTCATATGCTTGACTCTGCAGATCTCTGATTATGACACATTCTGCCCCTTTCTGTTCATTTACTGTGGAGAGAACTTTTGACTTGATTTGTTTAGCCCGTCTCACAAGGCGGGCCACTCCTTTGATGGCTCTGCTCCATGACAAGAATTTACACAAGCGATCTGCAATGCTGAATGGTTCCGATGTCTGCAAGGCAGAAGTTTGTAATGTTTGAGGTTTTCTGATCTCTGGATCTCCTATCGCCAGGGCTGGTATCACATTGTCTGTTGAGGGTAGTGGGTACTTCACTTTCCCACAGGAACATGGGTCCAGAGAACCAGTGCTCCGTCGGCTGGATTCTTATCCGTGGGCCCATAATGCCATTTCTGGGGGGTTGTGCTATTGCGGATCTTCTGCACCCTGTTAGCGACAAATGTGTGAAAGCCCCTTGCGTGGTTGTTAATGTAGCTTAACACTACTTTGGAGTCTGTCAAGAAGTATTCTTTTGCATTAGCACAGCCAAGCTCTTCTCTGAGCATGTGGCTGACAGTAACTGAGACTACTGCCGCTGTAAATTCACGCCTTGGTATTGTCATTAGCTTTGTTGGAGAGACACGGGCCTTTCCTATCACGAGAGAGCAGTGAATCTCTCCTCCTTTGTTCTTGACTCTCAGATAAGAGAAGTGGTGTAATTCTGTTTCAATGACTTCTCCAAAGTCTCCGGGTACATAACATCGAGCTATATTCATCTTTTCCAGGTTTGCGAAGCATTTCAGGTAGAGAGTCGTCCCATCCGACACCTTGACGGCACATCTCCTGTTGTCAGGTAAGTGTGGCCGTTGTCTAAAGGGGAATGACATCTCATTATGTCCCTGTTCATTTTGTCTCATGCCTTCTTTCAGTTTGTTCAGGAAAATTTAGATCTTCTTGTGACAGTTTTGTCATCCCCTTTATTGTCTTTGAAATCTGACTCTAGGGCGCTGATCACATCCATTGGCGTATATGGAGGAAGTTCCTTTAGAGAGACTTTGTGGCACAGGCAGGCTGGTGTCTGTCTAAGCCTAGTGCCGAGCAGCCTAAAACATGGCTCGTTGTTGTTCCCCGTTAATACCTGTCTGGGGGGTAATGCTCTGGGATAGTTGTACCAAATCAAAAGTCCAACATCACAGGTGAGGAGGGGTGGCACTTTATCAGCGATTGGTCTTAAGTGAGGCCATCTTCTTGCTTCTCCGTGAGTGGGTATATGATCACGATTTCCCGGAATTCAGTCTTTTGGATATGCAGGGGGCAGGTCAATGTGGATGAAAGAGTTGTAACCTCTCACTCTATAAGTTTCAGCTTCACTGGTTGGGTATTTGCTTGCAGCTCATTGCTTATCTCATTGTCAATGAATGTGCTGTCGCTTTGAGTGTCCAGTAATGCGTAAACAAGATGTTCTTTAGACGGATCAGTGGCCAAGGACACCCATACAGGAACGATCATGGATGTGCTGCATGATTGGCCCTCTTTGGAGACATTGAGTGTCGTGGCTGCCATGGATTCATCTGAAGTGTGTGAAATTGTGTTTTCAATGTAGAGCATGTTGTGAAGTGACGGGATTACATGCTATCTAGCAAAATCTTTGAAAGTTGG